>NC_084573.2:33090000-33097500 GCF_033978685.3 Nerophis lumbriciformis
AAAAAATAAGTACAATACTTTACAGTTTTAACGCTTTTTAGGGCACAACAAAATACACCATAAACTATATGCTACTGCCATCTAACATCTTGGACTTGCAACTGTATTTGCACCTTAGTGTCCTACTTGAAAATGAGACTCAGAAATGTGATGATAACTGGAGAGCTGTTGTCATAATGTAAATGTTGCAATAAAAAATGAGATTTTATCATCAAAAACAATATATTTTTATGAGCACACACACAAATACCAAAAACTGGGACTGGTATCGATTTTCAAGTAGGTCAAGGGAATCATATCAAATGTGAATGGTACCCATCCATACAATAATAGTAATTGTACTACTGGATATAATAATAATAATAATAATAATAATAATAATAATAATAATAATAATAATAATAATAAAAACAATAATAATAATAATAATAATAATAATAATAATAATAATAATAATAATAATATTAATAATAATTATTATTATAATAATGAAGATCATAATAATATAAATAATAATAATGACAATAATGATGATAATAATAATAATGATAATGATAATGGTGATAATAATAACATTAATAATAATAATAATAAAAATAATAATAATAATAATAATAATGACAAATCATATCAATAATAGTAATTATAATACTGAATACAATAATAATAATAATAATGACAATAATAATAACAATAATAAAACAATAATAATAATAGTATTAATAACAATAATAATGATGGTCATAATAATAATAACATATAATAATGATGATAATAATATTTATAATAATAACAATAATAACAATATTAATAATAATACTAATAATCATAATCATAATAATAAATGATAATAATGACTAATCATATCAAATGTGAATGGTACCCATCCATACAATAATAGTAATTTTAATACTGAATATAATAATAATAATAATAATAATAATAATAATAATAATAATAATAATAATAATAATAGTAGTAATTATAATAATACCAATAAAAATAAGAATAAGAATAAAAAACAATAATAATAAAAAAACAATAATAATAATAATCATAACAATAATGATGATCATGATAATACAAATAATAATGATGATGATATTGCTGATAATAATAATAATAATAATAATAATATTGATTATGGTGATAATAATAATAATAATAATAATAATAATAATAATAATAATAGTAATATTAATAATAATAATAATAATAATATAATGACTTACCTTATCAAATGTGAATGGTACCATCCATACAATAATAGTAATTATGATACTGAAAATAATAATAATAATAATAATAATAATAATAATAATGATAGTAATGGTAATGATACCAAAAATAATAATAAAAAACAATAATACAAAAATAAAAATACAGAATTATAATAATAATAACAATAATAATGATCATAATAATAATAATAATAATAATAATAATAATAATGATTATAATGATGATAACAATAATAATAATTATATTGATTATGGTGATAAAAATAATAATACTAATAATAATAATAATAATTACGATAATTATGATGTTAATAATAATAACAATAATATTGGTGATAATAATGACAATAATAATAATAATAATGAGGATAATAATAATAATGACAGTAGTTATTTTAATAATAATGATAATAATAGTAATAAATAACTAAAATATATATTGTATTAATAATTTTATAATAATAGGTCATAGGAAGCACAAACAAAATCTTGTTTAGGGCTTTGTTAGCTGCCGCTTGCTAGCAGTTTTTTTTTTTTTACTTTTTAGAAAACGACATGTTCTTGTCCCACATAAAGATTGCGGAGAATTAAGAAGGAACGTGTTAGCGCCACATCATCACGGCCGAGTGGAAACGAATATTCATTCCAATGCAAATGAAGAGCGAGGCGAGGGTTCGCCTAATGTTGGTGACATTTTGCAAACGGGCAGAGGAGGACCCGGAGGTGACACACATTAGCCCGGCGGGCAGGAGGCCTCACCTGCGTCCTCGCCGTAATTAAAGTCTCGGAAGGAAGCGGAGGAGCGACGCGGCTAATCTTCTCAAAGCAGACGCCTTCCTCCTCCAGTCCAGCAGATGTCCGTGTTTGAGAACGGCCTGGTCGGCCTCGTTTAATGACTTTCCCCCCCCACGTTTTTCCAAGAAAAATCAACATCTTTGAGCCAACACCTGTTCAAAAGCGGAACGTTTCGCGCGATACGGAATATGACAAACATGGTCGCCTTCTGCGAGATGAAGAAGAAGAAGCCTCATTAAGGTGAGCTAACAAAGCCAGCAGATGTGCTCTTGATCACTTCCCCCTCATCTCTGGAACTGCCTGGGTAAGATTTCAACATCGCTAAATTCAAAGGGACTTCTTAAAACTGCGACAAATTACATTTCCCGTAATCATCAAACGTGAGCAGCAGGTGTGTCGACACTAGAACATTCCAGCGGACACTTTCATGGAAGCTAAAAAGGCCTGTTGGAGCGAAAAAAAGGCCGGTTGGAGCTAAAGAAGATAGCATAAAACGTTTTTTTTTTATAAGTACGAATACAATTATCAAAAATGTTAACATGTTAGCTTGTTGTAATGGTTAGCATACTTGCAAGATAGAGACAAGTCTTAAAATCTGAGATTTTTAGGTTTAAATAATATAAACGAGCTAAAATGCTAGCGTGAAATGTTAGCATGCTAACATAGGAGAAGTTAGCATTCTTTTAAGATGGCGCCAAATATCAAAATTCATATTTTTTTTATATATATGTTCAAATACAATTATCAAAAATGTTAGCATACCAATGTTAGCTTGTTGTAGTGGTTAGCATACTTGCAAGATAGAGACAAATCTTAAAATCCGAGATTTTTTGGTTTAAATAATATAGAAGAGCTAAAATGCTAGTGTGAAATGTTAGCATGCTAACATAGGAGAAGTTAGCATACTTCTAAGATGGCGCCAAATATCAAAATTAATGTTTTTTTTTGGTATGTTCAAATACAATCATCAAAAATGTTAGCATACTAATGTTAGCTTGTTGTAATTGTTAACATACTTGCAAGATAAAGACAAGTCTTAAAATCTGAGATTTTTAGGTTTAAATAATATAAACGAGCTAAAACGCTAGGTTGAAATGTTAGCATGCTAACATAGGAGAAGTTAGCATACTTCCAAGATGGCGCCAAATATCAAAATTAATGTTTTTTTTTGGTATGTTCAAATACAATTATCAAAAATGTTAGCATACTAATGTTGGCTTGTTGTAGGGGTTAGCATACTTGCAAGATAAAGACAAGTCTTAAAATCTGACATTTGTAGGTTTAAATGATATAAACGAGCTAAAATGCTAGTGTGAAATGTTAGCATGCTAACATATGAGAAGTTAGCATACTTCTAAGATGGCGCAAAGTATCGAAATCCATGGTTATAATATATAATAATATAAAAGAGCTAAAATGCTAGTGCGAAATGTTAGCATGCTAACATAGGAGAAGTTTGCATGCTTCTAAGATGGCGCAAATTATCAAAATCCATGGTTTGTTTGGGTGTGTAGGAATACAGCTATCAAAAATTTTAGCATGATATTATTAGCGTGTTGTAATTGTTAACATACTTGCAAGATAGAGACAAGTCTTAAAATCCGAGATTTTTAGGTTTGAATAATATAAACGAGCTAAAATGCTAGTGTGAAATGTTAGCATGCTAACATAGGAGAAGTAATTATACTTTTAAGATGGCGCCAAATATCAAAATTAATGTTTTTTTTGGTATCTTCAAATACAATTATCAACAATGTTAGCATACTAATGTTAGCTTGTTGGAATGGTTAGCATACTTGCATGATAGAGACAAGTCTTAAAATCCGAGATTTTTAGGTTTAAATAATATAAACGAGCTAAAATGCTAGTGTGAAATGTTAGCATGCTAACATATGAGAAGTTAGCATACTTCTAAGATGGCGCAAAGTATCAAAATCCATGGTTTGTTTGGGTGTGTAGGAATACAGCTATCAAAAATTTTAGCATGCTAATATTAGCGTGTTGTATTTGTTAACATACTTGCAAGATAGAGACAAGTCTTAAAATCCGAGATTTTTAGGTTTAAATAATATAAACGAGCTAAAATGCTAGTGTGAAATGTTAGCATGCTAACATAAAAGAAGTTAGCATTATTTTAAGATGGCGCCAAATATCAAAATTCATATTTTTTTTATATATATATGTTCAAATACAATTATCAAAAATGTTAGCATACTAATGTTAGCTTGTTGTAGTGGTTAGCATACTTGCAAGATAGAGACAAGTCTTAAAATCTGAGATTTTTAGGTTTAAATAATATAAACAAGCTAAAATGCTAGTGTGAAATGTTAGCATGCTAACATAGGAGAAGTGAACATACTTCTACGATGGCGCCAAATATCAAAATTAATGTTTTTTTGGCATGTTCAAATACAATTATCAAAAATGTTAGCATACTAATGTTAGCTTGTTGTAATGGTTATCATACTTGCAAGATAGAGACAAATCTTAAAACCCAAGATTTTTAGGTTTAAATAATATAAACGAGCTAAAACGCTAGGTTGAAATGTTAGCATGCTAACATAAAAGAAGTTAGCATTATTTTAAGATGGCGCCAAATATCAAAATTCATATTTTTTTTATATATATGTTCAAATACAATTATCAAAAATGTTAGCATACTAATGTTAGCTTGTTGTAGTGGTTAGCATACTTGCAAGATAGAGACAAGTCTTAAAATCTGAGATTTTTAGGTTTAAATAATATAAACAAGCTAAAATGCTAGTGTGAAATGTTAGCATGCTAACATAGGAGAAGTTAACATACTTCTACGATGGCGCCAAATATCAAAATTAATGTTTTTTTGGCATGTTCAAATACAATTATCAAAAATGTTAGCATACTAATGTTAGCTTGTTGTAATGGTTATCATACTTGCAAGATAGAGACAAATCTTAAAACCCAAGATTTGTAGGTTTAAATAATATAAACGAGCTAAAATGCTAGTGTGAAATGTTAGCATGCTAACATAGGAGAAGTTAGCATACTTCTAAGATGGCGCCAAATATCAAAATTAATGTTTTTTTTTGGTATGTTCAAATACAATTATCAAACATGTTAGCATACTAATGTTAGCTTGTTGTAGTGGTTAGCATACTTGCAAGATAGAGACAAGTCTTAAAATCTGAGATTTTTAAGTTTAAATAATATAAACGAGCTAAAATGCTAGTGTGAAATGTTAGCATGCTAACATAGGAGAAGTTAGCATCTTTCTAAGATGGCGCCAAATATCAAAATGTATGGTTTTTTTTTTGGTATGTTCAAATACAATTATCAAAAATTTTGGCATACTAATGTTAGCTTGTTGTAGTGGTTAGCATACTTGCAAGATAGAGACAAGTTTTAAAATCTGAGATTTTTAAGTTTAAATAATATAAACGAGCTAAAATGCTAGCGTGAAATGTTAGCATGCTAACATAGGAGAAGTTAGCATGCTTCTAAGATGGCGCCAAATATTAAAATTAATGTTTTTTTTTGGTATGTTCAAATACAATTATCAAAAATGTTAGCATACTAATGTTAGCTTGTTGTAGGGGTTAGCATACTTGCAAGATAAAGACAAGTCTTAAAATCTGAGATTTTTAGGTTTAAATAATATAAACAAGCTAAAATGCTAGTGTGAAGTAATAGCATGATAACATAGGAAAAGCTAAGGTACTTCTAAGATGACGGCGAGTATCAAAAGCCATGATTTATTCTTGGTTTAAACAAATAAAATGTGCTAAAATGCTAGCATAAAATGTTAACACGCTGAGGTTCTTATGAAAATATAGGAGAAGTTAGCATACTTCTAAGATGGCGCCAAGTATCAAAATCCATGTTTTTTTGGGGGGTATGTAGGAATACAGCAATCAAAAATGTTAGCATGCTAATGTTAGCGTGTTGTAATGGTTAGCATACTTGCAAGATAGAGACAAGTCTTAAAATCTGAGATTTTTAGGTTTAAATAATATAAACGAGCTAAAATGCTAGCGTGAAATGTTAGCATGCTAACATAGGAGAAATTAGCATATTTCTAAGATGGTGACAAGTATCAAAATCCATGGTTTTTTTGGGGGTAGGAATACAACTATCAAAAATGTTAGCATGCTTGTATCGCACATGATATCGCACACAAGTAAAACTTAAAAAATATTAGATAAAAGGCAATATTATGAGAGAAGAACATCTAAATTATGAGATAAAAAAATCAAAATTATGAAATAAAAAGTCTAAATTCTGAGATTAAAAATCATAATTGTGTGATTAAAAAGTCATATTGATGAGATAAAATTCAAAATTATCAGATAAAAAGTCTAAATTATTACATAAAAAAGTCTACAATTTAAGTTAAAACCATAATTATGAGATACCAAGTCAAAATTATTAGATTAAAAGTCATAATTGTGTGATTAAAAAGTCATATTGATGAGATAAAATTCGAAATCATCAGATAAAAATTTTAATTGTTACATGAGAAGTCAACATTTTAAGTTAGAACCATAATTATGAGATCAACATAATGAGATAAAAATTTCGAAATTATGAGATAAAATTTCAAAATCATGAGATAAAAAGGTTGAAAGTATTTGATGAAAAATATCGACATTATGAGATAAAAAGGTTGAAATTATTTGATGAAAAATATCGACATTATGAGAGAAAACAGTCGAAATTATAAGATTAAATATGTTTAATTATGACATAAAAAGTCAGTTATGAAATAAAAAGGTCGAAAATATAAGATATAACATCAAAATTATGATAATGAAAACAATTGTTAAAAAATTTTTAATTATTAGATAAAAGGCAATATTATGAGAGAAGAAAATCGAAATTATGATATAAAAAATGGAATTTATGAAATAAAAAGTCTAAATTCTGAGCTACAAAAGTCATAATTGTGCAATTAAAAAGTCATATTAATGAGATAAAATTCGAAATTATCAGATAAAAAGTCTAAATTATTACATAAAAAAGTCTACATTTTAAGTTAAAACCATAATTATGAGATACCAAGTCAAAATTATTAGATTAAAAGTCATAATTGTGTGATTAAAAAGTCATATTGATGAGATAAAATTCGAAATCATCAGATAAAAAGTTTAAATTGTTACATGAGAAGTCAACATTTTAAGTTAAAACCATAATTATGAGATCAACATTATGAGATAAAAATTTCGAAATGGATGAGATAAAATTTCAAAATCATGAGATAAAAAGGTTAAAATTATTTGATGAAAAATATCGACATTATGAGATAAAAAGGTTGAAATTATTTGATGAAAAATATCGACATTATGAGATAAAACAGTCGAAATGATAAGATTAAATATGTTTAATTATGACATAAAAAGTCAGTTATGAAATAAAAAGGTCGAAAATATAAGATATAACATCAAAATTATGATATTGAAAACAATTGTTAAAATGTTTTTAATTATTA
>NC_084573.2:33102500-33155000 GCF_033978685.3 Nerophis lumbriciformis
CCCCCAAAAAAAAGTGCTTTCATTTTGGGTCATTCTTCTTGCTGTCTCGTTATTTACGTCTCACTTAACCACCACGGGCTCCTGCATACAATAGGTAAGGCAAACGTCACACATTCTGCCAAGCAGCGACGAGAGGACGCGTGAAATCTGCAAACTGGGATTATTATTATTGATAAATTGTTTTTACGGTCAGTGAATGCAGCGTGTGGAGCCAAACCGCGTGCGATGAAGGGGGCCGCGTCAGCGGGGCAGATCAGCGACACGGCGATATGTGGATATTAGTAGAGAAATGGAGACGCTCTGATAACCACAGAAGATTTCGGTGATCGTAGATCACAAATATCACTTATTATAGTTCCTGGTGATGGGTAAATGAGGCCTCAGTGAGCGTGTGGCACACTCACTGGCTGTATCGACACTGCACTGATACTTTTATAATGGTCATAAACAAAGTCGAATCAAAATATCATACACAAATGTGTCACATGTAACAGGAAGTTAAAATGTGGATGTTTTGTTCCGATTGCTTGTAGTAGCTCAGCATACAAGTGCTCCATCAACGTTGCAAAAAAAAAAAAAATAGGGGTTTGGACCCTCCATCGGACATCCGTTCTTACTCGTTAGCATTAGCTCGTAGCTAGCAAAGCAATATTTAATTTTTCCAAGCACGAGAGGGAAGAAAGTGACTGAAGAAGTGGATGATATTCATGGAATTAAAGAAGGAAATCATCACCCAAAAAAAAAAAAAGAGGGAGCAGTTGGAGTGTGGCTAGCCTAGCCTGCAATGTACTGAAGCAGAACAAGTTGCGTTGGAGCGTCTGGACGGCGGACGTGTATCCATGAAAATATGGAGAAGCTGCTGATGGTGTGTTTGACGGGGAAGCAGCGAGATACCGTGCAGTACATTATTACTCTATTTTATACTTGTTTGAATTACATTCTTTCATATTGTTTTTTTGTATTTATTTTGATTTTTCAAAGGCGTCTTACATTTAAAAAAAATAGCATTTATCTGGAGGGGGTCAAGCACCAATTAAATTAATTTTAAATCATTTTAATGGCCAACCCCGTTTCGTAATACGATCACTTGTTCGGTGTAGAGTTTTTCTCTTAAATTAATTCTTAAATAGTTGTAATGATGTGATTAAATTTGCAACCAATACGCAGATGCTAACTTTCTAAAGTGTTTTAACCCCTTTTAGCACGTAAGCAACACCCGCATTAGCTTTGAGTTTTGTTAGCTAATGATAGCGATTTGGCTAATTTACGTTAGCTATCGTTAAAAGTCAAAAGTGCGGCTCGCAGCTTTTTTTTTTTTCAATTCTAAAAATGTTATTAAAAATATAAAATATTAAAACATAAAAAAAGTGCAACAAAAGACCACAAAGGTGAAATGTAACCAGAAAGTTAAGTATTCTAATTAGGGTTTCTTTGATAAAAAGGGCTTAAAACAAACAAAAAGAAACATTACACTTTGAATAAAAACGTATACTCGATGGATAGATACGGAGCCTTTAAAGGGGCATGTGGGAAATTTATTTTTTTATATATTTTTGTATTTTATTTTGTTTTAGACATGTATCTTGTGCGCATGATAAACTTTTAATAAAGTTATTTAAAAAATTGTTTTTAATTAATATATATTTTTATTTTTTTTAGACATGTATCTCGTGCGCACGGGAAACATGTCTAAAAAAATTAACAAAAATAAAAAATTATAAAAATAAAAAATTCCCCCATGTCCCTGTAGGGCCTCCGTAGATAGATCTAAAGTTGAGCTAGCGACTTAAGCGTCTAAAAGTAAACAAAAAGAAATACTTTTTAAAAATGCTTTCATGAATTAGGCCCAATAATTTTTGTGATTTTTAATTTTTTTTTTTTAACTGTCATTGCTGAAAAAAATATTAATTATTTAAATTAAAATCAAAGTTCTTATGAATTATTGACCTATTTAAGGATTTAATTACTTCACATTAAATATGCCACTTTGAAAATTTGGGGGTAAAGATTGCAAATGTTGTTTAGTTTTTTTCAACATAAAAAACAGCGCTTTGACAAATGAGCATTAAAAAAAGAACATATATTGACAAATAGAGCTGAAGTTGATTTAGAGATTTAAAAATTGAATACAAATGAATATTATTTTTTAAATGTTTATGACTGAGACTGTTCCAGGTCCCCGGGGCCAAACTTAATATCCGTTTTTGAAAATGGGAAATATGAAAATGGTCCCCGCATACCGTGATTTTTCAGTGTGTGGAAAAAGTCAGGACATACTTGTTCTATTGTAAAAAAAAAACACATGGCTGCAAATTGTTTTGGTTGAACAAGAAAATCTCAAGAACTACACCTATAATATTTAATTCACTTTTTTCAATTTACACAAGGAGTTTGTTTAAAAAAACAACAATTTATACACATATTTATATATATATATATATATATATATATATATATATATATATATATATATATATGTGTGTATAAATTGTTGTTTTTTTAAATTTGGCTAAAAAAACAACAATTTATACACATATTTATATATATATATATATATATATATATATATATATATATATATATATATATATATATATATATATATATATAAATATGTGTATAAATTGTTGTTTTTTTAGCCAAATTTAATTTTTTTAAATTAGGAATATATATGTATATATATATATGTATATATATATATATATATATATATATATATATATATATATAGATATATAAATAAATCTGTGTATATATTGTTGTTTTTTAAATTAGGAATATATATATATATATATATATATATATATATACACATATATATACATATATATACACATATATATATATATATTCCTAATCCAAAAAAACAACAACAAAAAATGTTGTTTTTTTATATATAAAACAACAACATATATATATATATATATATATATATATATATATATATATATATATATATATATATATATATATATATATATATATATATACATACATAAATATATTTTTGTTGTTGTTTTTTTAATAAAAAAAATTAAAAAAAAAAAAAAAATATATATATATATATATATATATATGTTGTTGTATATATAAAAAACAACATTTGTTTTTGTTGTTGTTTTTTTGGATTAGGAATATATATATATATATATATATGTATATATATATGTATTCCTAATTAAAAAACAATTATATATATATATATATATGTATGTATATATATTTTTTTTAAATTAAAAAAACAACAACAAAAATATATTCATGTATATATAAAACAACAACATATATATATATATATAAATATATATATATATATATATATATATATATATATATATATATATGTATATATATATATATATATATATATATATATATACAGTCTTGAGTTTCCAATAATTTCATCTGATATCACATGGATAAAGATAAGACCTTCTAAAGGAAAGTTCTGTGGTCAGATGAAACAAAAATTGAGCTGTTTGGCCACAATACCCAGCAATATGTTTGGAGGAGAAAAGGTGAGGCCTTTAATCCCAGAAACACCAGGCCTATCGTCATGCATGGTGGTGGTAGTATTATGCTCTGGGCCTGTTTTGCTGCCAATGGAACTGGGGCTTTACAGAGAGTAAATGGGACAATGACAAAAGGAGGATTACCTCCAAATTCTTCAGGACAACCTAAAGTCATCAGCCCGGAGGTTGGGTCTTGGGCACAGTTGGGTGTTCCAAGAGGACAATGACCCCAAACACACGTCAAAAGTGGTAAAGGAATGGCTAAATCCGGCTAGAATGAAGGTTTTAGAATGGCCTTCCCAATGTCCTGACTTAAACGTGTGGACAATGCCGAAGAAACAAGTCCATGTCAGAAAACCAACACATTTAGCTGAACTGCACCAATTTTGTGGTCAAAAATTCAATCAGAAGCTTGTGGATGGCTACCAAAAAGCGCCTTATTGCAGTGAAACTTGCCAAGGGACATGTAACCAAATATTAACATTGCTTAATGTACACTTTTGACCCAGCAGTTTGGGTCACATTTTCATAAATTCATAAAAGAACCAAACTTCATGAATGTTTTTTTGTGACCAACAAGTATGTGCTCCAATCACTCTATCACAAAAAATAAGAGTTGTAGAAATGATTGGAAAACTCAGCCATGACATTATGTTCTTTTGACCACGACTGTATATATATATATTTTTTTTTTTTTTATATATATATATATTTTTTTTTGGGGGGGGGGGTGAGGGGTTAATAGGAATAGATTTTTAAAAGTCTTTTTAGGCCAGAAGGAGCTTTTCTAACCTGAAACCTGTTTTGAAAAAAATATATAATTATTATACCAAATAATACATTGAGAATCAATTATTTACCCCAGGAATCGGATCGGATCCTGAGGTGACCAAAGATGAATACCCTTACAATTTAACGAGTTACCGCGTGAGTTCTTAGTGCAGCCGGGTGAAAACCCTTGCATATTTCCCCACCTTTCTGGACGGAGGATTATGAGGCGAGCAAAAAAAAAAAAGGCAGCAGGGGGGGGGGACACGACCTTTTCAGGCTTCGCCCCCCACCGCCTCCCTTCAAAATAAAACGATGTCAAATCAAATAGAGTCTTCTTAAGAAGTGCATAATGAAGACCTCTCGCTGGCGACTCCCCCTGAAGGACTTAAATGAGCCCATGCGGGGATCACGGATATTGGGACTGACGCAAAGCTAAAAAAAAGAACAAAAAACCTTCATTCCTGACGCCATGAAATGTGCAGAAGAAGGAAGGATAATGGAGGAAAATGAACAGCTTGTATTGCCTTTAGTTCCTCATGAAATAAGTACAAGTGGGTCAATAATAAATAGACTGGCGACAATCTATCGTTTAGCCACAAAGGATGGAAAGAAAATGGTCACAAACACTCCAATTTTGTTGGAGTCAGGGTCTTTGAGTGTGTGGCACACTCGCTAGCTGCATTGACGGAGTTGGTGGTCCATAAAATACAGTAGGTCAGGCAGGTTGTGTGTTTTTTTGCCTCATTATGGGGTGCAGTGTGCTCAAACAACCACCAGGTGGCACCCGTGACCAGGTCATCTCTTCCTAACGTTGCTTGCAGTTTGAACAGTAACACTGTGTTTTGATATTTACTTAAGGGATTCTTTGGCGCACCACAAGATGGAGTACTCCTGCTTTAAGCGAGGGATGAGGCAGAAACTTTTTTCTTAATGAATAGCTGCACAAAAACTGCAACTATGGCCAAAAAAATAAAATGTATCTCATTTGGTGCTAAAAAATCGGAATGAGTCCAGACTTGGGGATTTTCTCTTTTCGGGTCGTCATTTTTTTTTTATAATTATCATTTTTATTTTTTTATTTTTAGACATGTATCTCGTGCGCACGAGATAGTTTCTCGTGCGCACTATACAAAATTATAACTTTTATAATTTGTATAATTATAATCTTTAATTTAATAATTATATATATATATATATATATATATATATATATATATATATATATATATATAATGTTTTAAAATTACTTTATAAAAAGTTTCTCGTGCGCACGAGAAAGTTTGTCGTGCGCACGAGATACAAAATTATAACTTTTATAATTGTTATAATTATAATTTTTTATTTAATAATTATATATATATATATATTTTTTATTTTTTTATAACTTTATAAAAAGTTTCTCGTGCCCACAAGATAGTTTCTCGTGCGCACGAGATACAAAATTATAACTTTTATAATTTTTATAATTATGATTTTTAATTTAATAATTATATATATATATATATATATATATATATATATATATATATATATATATATATATATATATAAACATATTTTTTTATAACCTTATAAAAAGTTTCTCGTGCCCACAAGATAGTTTCTCGTGCGCACAAGATAGTTTCTAAATTATAACTTTTGTAATTTTTATAATTATAAGCTTTAATTTAATAATTATATATATATATTATTTTTTTTTTATAACTTTATAAAAAGTTTCTCATGCACACAAGAAAGTTTGTCATGCGCACGAGATACAAAATTTTAACTTTTATAATTTTATAATTATAATTTTTATTTTAATATATATATATATATATATATATATATATATATATATATATATATACTGTATATATATATATATATATATATATATATATATATATTTTTTTTTTTTTTTTTTTATTTTATTTTTTTTATAACTTTATAAAAAGTTTCTCGTGCGCACAAGATACATGTCCAAAAAATAAAAAAATAAAAAATAAAAAAATAAATAAAAAAAAAATGTTTCCCATGTCCATTTAGGGGCTCCTTATGATTTTTCGTACAAAATGTCAGAAGCGCTTTCTGACAAACGTGGTCAATCGCCGCAGCAGCTGTATCGGTCACATGCTTTTTGTTAAAGTGACGGTCACATTGATTGCTCTTCTGTTTGATAATGGATTTTAAATAATTGTATAACTTTATGACTGGACAGATACGATTTTTCCAAAAAAATGTCCCTTAAATAAATCTCGTCTTTGCTCGACTGTAGACAACCAGAGCAAGGACGATATTAGAGTCGAAGGCACTTTTGGGATTCCCCTTCCATGATTCCTCATAACAATGTCAAAGACAAACCGTGGCAAAACTCTAGACGGACAGCATTACCGTTTTAAATGAAACTGATAGTGAAACCGTGATTGATAACCGCACTTTGTAAACTCACCGACCGGTGATGGTACTCATTTACTGGGGAAGCAAGCTGGCGCTCATCGCCGGCTCGCTAAAATGCTAACATGCTAACATGCTAACGTCTTTCCCCACTAATTAATGACATACCCCAATAAACTTGAATACTCGCAGGAATATGACACGGAGGTGTCGCATAAACCAGACATTAGGGGTGCTGTAAAATATTTTAAATAAATATAATATTTATTCATATTAATTGTAAACTGATTCCAAATTTTTTTAAATGGATTTTAAATTTTTTTTGGTTTTTTTGCCCCTCTGCGCTTGTATTTCACACGTTAGCAGCCAAAAGGCGCTTTTCAAAAGATTTGACTGTAATTAATAGGGGTGCACAAAAAAAATCATTTCACACCCAAAAATTGCGATTCTTATTCATCCGGATTTTAAATTGATTCATAATTTTGAAAATCTTTAAAAAATTGTAAAAGAAATTTTAATTTTTTTTATTAAGAATATATTTTTTTAAAATATGTTTTAGACCATTTTCATGCAACCAGAAGGAACTTTTCTAACCTAATAATAGATTGCAAAAATCGGTTTGAATCGAGAATTGTGTTGATTCGATTATCGATTCTGAATCGAATCGTCACCCCAGGACTCGGAATCAGATCGAATCGTTCGGTACCCAAAAATTAAAACCCCTATTTATTTTTGTATTTTTTCTCATACCACATAACTAGGGACGTGATTCCTACAACGAATCATTCTGCTACGATTCATGAAGTGATTATTCGATTTAGTATCGATTCTCGATCAACACGATTCTTACAATATATTATTTGGTGTATAAATTATAATGAAACATTTTTCAAAACAGGTTACAGTATACAATTTAAACTACCGTATTTTCCGCACTATTAGCCGCACCTAAAAACCACAAATTTACTCAAAAGCTGACAGTGCGGCTTATAACCCGATGCGCTTTATATATGGATTAATATTAAGATTCATTTTCATAAAGTTTCGGTCTCGCAACTACGGTAAACAGCCGCCATCTTTTTTCCCCGTAGAAGAGGAAGTGCTTCTTCTTCTACGCAAGCAACCGCCAAGGTAAGCACCCGCCCCCATAGAACAGGAAGCGCTTCTTCTTCTACTGTAAGCAACCACCCGCCCGCGTAGAAGAAGAAGAAGAAGCGCGCGGATATTACGTTTCATTTCCTTTGTGTGTTTACATCTGTAAAGACCACAAAATGGCTCCTACTAAGCGGCAGCTTTCCGGTTCATGAAAAGACGCAATCTCTCCATCCGCACACGGACTACTATTTCACAGCAAGTGCCTAAAGACTTTCAAGAAAAGCTGGCTACTTTCCGTGCATATTGTAAAAACAAGATAGCTGAAAAAAAGATCCGGCCAGAGAACATTATCAACATGGACGAGGTTCCACTGACTTTTGATATTCCTGTGAACCGCACTGTGGATACAACGGGAGCACGTACGGTGAATATTCGCACCACAGGGAATGAGAAGTCATCCTTCACTGTGGTTCTAGCTTGCCATGCTAATGGCCAGAAACTTCCACCCATGGTGATATTCAAAAGGAAGACCTTGCCAAAAGAGACCTTTCCAGCCGGCGTCATCATAAAAGCTAACTCGAAGGGATGGATGGATGAAGAAAAGATGAGCGAGTGGTTAAGGTAAGTTTACGCGAAGAGGCCGGGTGGCTTTTTTCACGCAGCTCCGTCCATGTTGATATACGACGCAGCTCCGTCCATGTTGATATACGACTCCATGCGCGCCCACATCACGCTGGTTTTTAATATATTATTAAAGTTTGACTGACCTATCTGACTGTTTTTTTGACATTCCCTTTAGCGCAGTTAGATGCGGCTTATAACACGGGGCGGCTTATAGGTGGACAAAGTTTTGAAATATGCCGTTCATTGAAGGCGCGGCTTATAACCCAGGGCGGCTTATGGTGCGGAAAATACGGTATTTTCAAAAATCGATAGTATTTTTTTTTTTTTTAAACGATTTTCGACAATTCTGAATCGATTCAAAATCGGTACAAATAATAATCACAATTTGGATTGGATCGCGAATGCGCATAATTTTGGGTTTTTTTTCAGCACCCCCGCTTATAAAGAAGAATTCTGTTGAATGGAGAATCGATTGTGAATCCGAATTCTACCTCTTATCGGTAAAAATGCGTGGAAAAACTTTACAAATGAAAAAAGGTTAAAAGATAAAGATTGTTAGTGTGTGTACTTTATGAGGACATTCAACAGTATCGGGATAATAATAATAATAATGAACGTGATCATTTTGGTCACGATTTTTGATATCGTTACAAGTATTGCTAACATGGATATTTTTTTTTTCTCTAAATAGTGCAGTTTTATCCAACATTCCACCAGCCGTGCTCTTTCCAAAGTGCTGCCATCAGCTGTTTTGCTAAAAATTAAAACGCATTTTATTTTTATTTTATTATTTATTTTTTTTGCTTCTGTGGTTAGCAAAGTGTTCCGAGGCTGACAGCGTTTGTCAGAAGCTACACCCCCGGAAGTGCCGTGATTGTACAAATCGTGTGTTTATGTACGATAATGAGCATTAAAACAACTTTCGAAACCCTGCTGTTTTTAAGAAAAAAAATAAAAATAAAAAAAGGCCAAAACACTTGGATCTCGTTTTTTCCTATGAATAAAAAAGATAGCAGAGATCCCCACGTTATTATCCACAGTATAAATTACATCATTGACAGAACTTGGAAATATATATATATGTATATATATATATATATGTATATATATATATATATAGTACAGTTAATATTTTACTATGATTTTGTAAGCGTTTCTGTTGTAGTCTACACAAACAGCGTGTGTATTGTTTGTATTTGTCATCTCCAGTTTGTGGGAGTGCCGCATCGTCACGTGTGGCTAAACTCGGTACTGGGCACGTTGCTGCTCTTGCAGTAGGCCAAGCTGTTGTTACTGAGATGACAGTCTCTAAATCCGATCCCCCCGTTGGGCGTGTAGATGGGCTGGATGCGGAAATCGCCCTTGAGCAGCTGCTCGTTGTTCAGCGCCACTATCTGGAAGCTGGTTTCAGTCATCTCGAGAATGGAGTTATCCTTCTTGGTCCCGGCCTCGCAGTAGTCGTCTTTTCTGCGGCCGCGGTTGTATTTCCACTTTGCCGAAGCCGACCGGCTCTTCCTGTGCATGTGCCAGCAAAACAGGCTGAGGAGCGTGACCAAGATGACCAGCACCGCCCCGCCGATGATGCCGGCCATTAACAACGTGGAGTTAACGCTCTCCTTTGGCGTTTGCCCCGAACCGGGAGACTTAGTCGGAGAGGCTGCCTTGGTCCTGGCCTCAGAGCATATTGTATCCTCTCCAGGTCTGTAGGAGTTATGGGTGTCCAGAACATGCACACAAATCCGGTACACGGACCGGGGTTCCAGATCGGCGAGGCTGGTGTGCCGTTGGACGCCGCTCACCGTCCGCTCCTGCATCCCTTCGTTTATTTGGCTTTGGCCCCTTTTGACCCAGGTGACTTTGTAGGCTGTGACGGTGAAATAGGAAGCCCAGCTTACGTCGATGCTGGTGGAGTTGACCACGTGGAAGGAGATTTGAAGGGGGTCCTCGTAAGGAGGAAGGGGCCCGGGAGGATTGTTATAGATCGGGGGTAAGGGTGGGGAAGGTGAGTCTAAGTAGTCCGGAATGGATGTGGTTGAAAGAGTGGAGATCATGGTGGTGAGAGGGGTGGTGGTGGGCGGCGGAGGAGGCGTGGAGCGAATGGTAGGCCACGACGGTTGCTCGGCGTCGACCGGGCATTCAATGATATCCAACGTGAGCTCTCGGATCGCCATGCCGCGCACCCTGTCCGGACTCTGACACACGAACCCTCTGGCGTTTATGGCGGAAGGCAACGACTTGAGCCACACCACCACCCATTTCACCGCGCAATCGCAGCGCCACGGGTTATTCCGCACCATGAGATGCCTCAAGCTGGACAGGCCGTCAAACACACCCTGCGTCAGCGTCTGAAGTTGGTTGCTGGAAATGTCCAACCTCTCCAGCCTGTTGAGGTCGGCAAAAGCCGCCACTGGGATCTGGTCGATCTGGTTCTCCTGCAGGCTCAGCTTGACCAGCGACTGGCTCGGTAAAAGGGGAGGGGGGAACGTGAGGGAGTTGCGGGCCAGCGCCAGCTCACGGAGGCTGGCCAGCCCCTGGAAGGTCCCTGGTGCGATGCCCTCGTCCGTCAGCAGGTTCCCGTCCAGCAGGAGGCGCTGCAGACGGGTCACATTCTGGAAGGCCTCCTCTGCGATGACGGCGATTCTATTCTCGTCCAATCGCAGCTCCTTAAGGTCCTCTGGGAGGCCGATGGGAACACTGCTTAAGTGGTTCTTGGTGAGGAAGAGGAGTTTGAGGCTCAGTGCCTCCCTAAAGGCCCCTTCTTCCACCCCCACTGTGGAGATGGAGTTATCATCAAGGTGCAACTCCTCTAAACGAGTCAGCTGTGCTAGCGCTGCCCTGGAGATTGTTTGAATATTGTTCTCCTGGAGATGCAGTACTCTGGTGTTTTTGGGCAGATTGATAGGAAACTCATCCAGCTGGTTGCCATAGAGATACACAGTCTCCACGGAAGCCAGATTGTGAAGTTCGAGGGGGAAGCCAGCATTGTTAATCTGGTTGTTGTGCAGGTAGAGCACAGTGTAGCCCTCCTGTACACCCAGAGGCACTGATGTCAGGCTGCGTTCATTGCAGTACACAAATAACTTGTCACAACGACACTCGTCCGGACACGAGGCACCTGGGCTGAATTGTGTTTGAAGGCTTAGGATCACAGTCAACCAAAACTGCAAGAATGAAGTCCAATCCTTATTCCAGGGTCCGGCCAGAAACTCCATAGTGGAACAAAAAAAAAGCGGAAACCGGGAAACCCAACAATAAAAAAAGAACTGTGGCCGAGTGAATCAAATTGGCAATGATGGCTAAAACCACCAAATACCAAACTTAGAAAAAAAAAAGTCCACCAGGGAGCGTTCGGTAATGTCGGTTACTTTGAAACGACGGGGAAAATGCGGATGTAATCCTGTAGTCCTCGAATGACGATCAGTGGTCTCATTGGTCAGTCCTTTGAGCAACTCCATCCGTGCCGGGACGTCAGACCGAGGCAGGGCTTCTTCACTGGTTGCTCCGGGACCGGTCTGAAGCCGCCGCAGGCTCTGCTCGCCTGTCCGTCACACACCGCTGCCGTTCCCCCACTGGGGCAGAGTCCAAGGAGGGTGGCATTTGGAACCAGAGACCTGTGGGAAAACAAAGAAAATGCGAGTATTTTCAGGGTGGCCTGTTCTCTCTTTTCTCGTTTTTGCCCCCCGGTTCTTCCTCTCTCTGTTTGACAAGCATGTGCACACACGCATACCAACCGTCGCTCATTCTACCACACACACACACACACACACACACACTCGCTCGCTCATGATGCAGAAGAGAAAAGGCACGGGTGACAATCACATTGCTCGCCGCTGATGTCAACTCGCGCACACTGACTGATTGGAGAAGAAACTTAAAGCGTCTGATAAATATTCAGAACCGCTCGAGCACATCCGGTATCACAGACATAAAGGGGGCTTTTGTCCCTTTCGCACTCCATCAAGGGAGGGAATCAACAACAGCACACACACACTTGGATTTTCCGAGATACTGCCGAGCTTAACTGAAAATATCAGCGTGTTTTCCGACTAGGGATTTAGCGATTTGGAGCATTTCATATCGCGGTATTGTCGAATGTGCTCAAATACACACTGAAATCTTTTAACCATAGACTTTCCTTCTGGCTAAGCCATAATAATGTGCTTCCATCCCTTTTCCACCGCTTGTCTTCTTCCTCAGTTTTAAATCTGTCAAGGTTTTAGAGCAGGGGTGTCAAATGTAGGGCCCGAGGGCCGGATCAGGCCCGCGAACAGGTTTTATCCGAGTTTGCTAAGTATAAAAATTAACCTGACATTTCACGGTGGCAGAGGGGTTAGTGCATCTGCCTCACAATACGAAGGTCCTGAGTAGTCTTGGGTTCAATCCTGGGCTCGGGATCTTTCTGTGTGGAGTTTGCATGTCCTCCCCGTGACTGCGTGGGTTCCCTCCGGGTACTCCGGCTTCCTCCCACCTCCAAAGACATGCACCTGGGGATAAGTTGATTGGCAACACTAAATTGGCCCTAGTGTGTGGATGTGAGTGTGAATGTTGTCTGTCTATCTGTGTTGGCCCTGCGATGAGGTGGCGACTTGTCCAGGGTGTACCCCGCCTTCCGCCCGATTGTAGCTGAGATAGGCTCCAACGCTCCCCGCGACCCCAAAGGGAATAAGCGGTAGAAAATGGATGGATGGATGGATGGATGGATTTTTGAATGAAAGAAACTGCTGTTCTGAATGTGTCCACTAGATGTCGCAATAGCAATTATTTGTAGATGATGCTACATATGTATAAAATAAACCACATGATGTTATCACATCAGTCGAGGAAAATGAGCAAACTTCTTGATTTTGGTATTATTTTTTTATCTTGATAGATTGAAAATGAACACCGATAAGTTGATTTATGAACGTTATCACATAATTTATTCAGAAAATATAAATAAAGACAAATAAAGATAGAATACTTTTAACCACAACATGTAAGTGTAAAAAACAACAACAACAACAACAACATAATTTTTTAAACAAAGAAAACTCAATCAATCTCAAGTTGTCTTTATTTTTATTAAATCAAAGGTGAGGCCACTAATTGTGTTCTGTGATATGGTTTTGCTGCAGGCTGATAACAGCGATCGCTCAGTGAGGGTCATAGAGGAATTTTCGCCCCGCATAACAACATTGGGGGTTTTGCCTCTATCTGTGGTAGATATTTTTTTAAGGAAATGGCCTAGGTCAGAAACCCTTCCAGGGTTCTAAAACCCTGGAAGGGGGGTATGTGGTGCAATTTCTGACCTTTTGTACCATATTTTGTGTCTGTCAAAGTCAGACAGGCAGCGAGGTTGAAAAGTATTAAGAAAGACACGTCAGTAGTGGAATGTCTGCTCGTTTGTCATTTTTCTATTCTGTACCATTGAAGGAGCATATGTTGGTTAGAGTTGAACATATGGTCGGCCTAACCATTGTACAATAGGTTTTGATTGTTTATTATGACTAAGGGATTCAGGGATGTTGCAGAACTAACAGGTCCAAAACAACTGGACCTTGACACACGAGGGAAACACATAAATGGCCAAGTAGACCAAGTTTATGTATGATTCGCATGATTCTCGATTCATCCAACGTCTCCGGAGGACGTTGTCTGTGTGCATGGCAATTCAATCCAACCTTGTACCATTTGATTATGGGTAAATACAACTTTTGTACTAAATTCACTTGTGTTGCTGTTTAAGATTCGGACATTCCACCACATAAAATTGAATGTTCCATTTTACCAGTCCGGCCCACTTGGGAGTCGATTTTTCTCTATGTGGCCCCCGATCTAAAATGAGTTTAACACCCCTGTTTTAGAGGTTTTTTTTTAAAAAGATTAAAGCAAAACGAGTGACGATTGTGACGTCACTCGGGTTCACTTCCTGTTGTAGACACCTCCCGTTGGATTTGGGTATGGGGAAAGACTTAAGGATTTAACGATAAACGGTTAACCCCAGATGGTTAGTATTACACTTTTACATAAAATGATCGCAAAGCCGTGATCGATAAACGCACTTTGATACACTCACGAGCCGGCGATAGTGCTCATTTCATGGAGGCGCAAACTCGGCCGGCTAGCTAGCTTGAATGCTAACATTAAAAAAAAGTCTCATTAACGATTTTCCCGATTTAAAAACACTCTAAAATCTTTACAAATTAAAACTAAAGAAGAAAAACATATTTAAACACTCAAAATGGCTCTTAAGAAGCAAGAACAATCGTCGATGTTTCATTTGTCAAGAAAGTATTTTATTTTTTAAATTAACTAAATTAAGATTTTAGTGTGTGTATAAGTACTTTTTGTGCACATACCAAAATACCACGATAATTTTGGTCTCAATAAACGTGATATAAAATGTTCATTACATCCATAGTCTCTTGTGTTCATGTTAGCGTTTAAACTAGCTACCTGGTCATTAGCATGCTAGCTTGCTTCTTCAGTAAAGTTGATCAACGTGTGGTTATTAATTAACGGTTTAAAATGTTAACACTGTTGTGAGTGTTAGCGCAAAACCGTTATCGATAAACGCACTTTGATACTCACGAACCGGCGATAGTGCTCATTTCACCGAGGCGCAGGCTCGCCTGCTAATGGCTGGCTAACTAGCTTGAATGCCAACATGAATAAAAGAATCATAAACGTATTTCCTCCATTTTAAAACGCTCTAAAATCTTTACAAATTAAAACTACGTAAGATAAACATATTTACACATAGGCAGCATGGTGGAACAGGGGTTAGTGCATGTGCCTCACAATACGAAGATCCTGTGTTCGATGTGCTCTTGAGAAGCAAGAACAATATTCAATGATTCTTCTTCCAAGAAAGTATTTTATTTTCGAAAATAAAACTTGATTGAAAGATTTCAGTGTGTATTTAAGTACTTTTTTATGTTAGCGTTAAAGCTAACTACCCAGTCATTAGCGCGCTAGCTTGCTTCTTCAGTAAAATTGATCAAAGTGTGGTTATTAATTAACGGTTTTGAACGTTAACACTGTTTTGAGTGTTACCACAAAACTGTGATCGATAAAAATACTTTGATACACTTATGAACCGGCGATAGCGCTCATTTCACGTAGGCTCGAACTAGCCTGCTAATGGCCGGCTAGCTACCTAGCTTGAAATCTAACATGAATACAAAACTCATAAACGTCCTTCCATTTTAAAACACTTTCAAATCTTTACAAATTCCAACTAAATAAGATAAACATACTTAAACATTCAGGAAAACACATATGGCTCTTGAGAAGCAAGCATTATTTTCGAAAATAAAACTTGATTCAAAGATTTCAGTGGATGTTTAGCACTTTTTGTGCACATACCAAAAGGCCGCGATCATTTTGGTCACAATAAACGTGATATGAAATGTTCAATACATCAATAGTCTCTTGTATTCATGTTAGCGTTTAAGCTAACGAACCAGCCACTAGTGTGCTAGCTTGCTTCTTCAGTAAAATGTATCAAAGTGTGGTTATTAATTAACGGTTTCGAACGTTAACACTGTTGTATTACCGCAAAACCGTGATCGATAAGCACACTTTAATACACTCACGAACCGCCGATAGTGCTCATTTCACGTAGGCTCAAACTAGCCTGCTAAGCTAGCTAGCTTGAATTCTAACTTGAATACAAAACTCATACTTGAGAAGCAAGAACAATATTCAATGATTCTTCTGCCAAAAAAGTATTTTATTTTTGAAAATAAAACTTGATTGAAAGATTTCAGTGTGTATTTAAGTACTTTTTCATGTTAGCGTTTAAGCTAACTACCCAGTCATTAGCGCGCTAGCTTGCTTCTACAGTAAAATTGATCAAAGTGTGGTTATTAATTAACGGTTTAAAACGTTGACACTGTTTTGAGTGTTACCGTAAAACCGTGATCGATAAACAAACTTTGATACACTTACGAACCGGCAATAGCGCTCATTTCACGTGCTAATGGCCGGCTAGCTACCTAGCTTGCATTCTAACATGAATACAAGACTAATAAATGTCCTTCTTCCATTTTAAAACACTTTCAAATCTTTACAAATTCCAACTAAATAAGATAAACATTCTTAAACATTCAGGAAAACACATATGGCTCTTGAGAAGCAAGCATTATTTTCGAAAATAAAACTTGATTCAAAGATTTCAGTGGATGTTTAGCACTTTTTGTGCACATACCAAAAGACCGCGATCATTTTGGTCACAATAAACGTGATATGAAATGTTCATTACATCAATAGTCTCTTGTATTCACGTTAGTGTTTAAGCTAACTAATCAGCCACTAGCGTGCTAGCTTGCTTCTTCAGTAAAATGTATCAACGTGTGGTTATTAATTAACAGTTTCGAACGTTAAGACTGTTGCATTACCGCAAAACCGTGATCGATAAGCACACTTTAATACACTCACGAACCGGCGATAGTGCTCATTTCACGTAGGCTCAAACTAGCCTGCTAAGCTAGCTAGCTTGAATTCTAACTTGAATACAAAACTCATACTTGAGAAGCAAGAACAATATTCAATGTTTCTTCTGTCAAAAAAGTATTTAAAAAAAAAAAATAAAACTTGATTGAAAGATTTAAGTGTGTATTTAAGTACTTTTTCATGTTAGCGTTTAAGCTAACTACCCAGTCATTAGCGCGCTAGCTTGCTTCTACAGTAAAATTGATCAAAGTGTGGTTATTAATTAACGGTTTAAAACGTTGACACTGTTTTGAGTGTTACCGTAAAATCGTGATCGATAAACAAACTTTGATACACTTACGAACCGGCAATAGCGCTCATTTCACGTGTTAATGGCCGGCTAGCTACCTAGCTTGCATTCTAACATGAATACAAGACTCATAAACGTCCCTCCTCCATTTTAAAACACTTTCAAATCTTTACAAATTCCAACTAAATAAGATAAACATTCTTAAACATTCAGGAAAACACATATGGCTCTTGAGAAGCAAGCATTATTTTCGAAAATAAAACTTGATTCAAAGATTTCAGTGGATGTTTAGCACTTTTTGTGCACATACCAAAAGACCGCGATCATTTTGGTCACAATAAACATGATATGAAATGTTCATTACATCAATAGTCTCTTGTATTCACGTTAGCGTTTAAGCTAACGAACCAGCCACTAACGTGCTAGCTTGCTTCTTCAGTAAAATTTATCAAAGTGTGGTTATTAATTAACGGTTTCGAACGTTAACACTGTTGTATTGCCGCAAAACCGTGATCGATAAACACACTGTAATACACTCACGAACCGGCGATAGTGCTCATTTCACGTAGGCTCAAACTAGCCTGCTAAGCTAGCTAGCTTGAATTCTAACTTGAATACAAAACTCATACTTGAGAAGCAAGAACAATATTCAATGTTTCTTCTGCCAAAGAAGTATTTTATTTTTGAAAATAAAACTTGATTGAAAGATTTCAGTGTGTATTTAAGTACTTTTTCATGTTAGCGTTTAAGCTAACTACCCAGTCATTAGCGCGCTAGCTTGCTTCTACAGTAAAATTGATCAAAGTGTGGTTATTAATTAACGGTTTAAAACGTTGACACTGTTTTGAGTGTTACCGTAAAACTGTGATCGATAAACACACTTTGATACACTTACGAACCGGCAATAGCGCTCATTTCACGTGCTAATGGCCGGCTAGCTACCTAGCTTGCATTCTAACATGAATACAAGACTCATAAACGTCCCTCCTCCATTTTAAAACACTTTCAAATCTTTACAAATTCAAACTAAATAAGATAAACATTCTTAAACATTCAGGAAAACACATATGGCTCTTGAAAAGCAAGCATTATTTTCGAAAATAAAACTTGATTCAAAGATTTCAGTGGATGTTTAGCACTTTTTGTGCACATACCAAAAGACCGCGATCATTTTGGTCACAAAAAACGTGATATGAAATGTTCATTACATTCATAGTCTCTTGTATTCACGTTAGCGTTGAAGCTAACGAACCAGCGACTAACGTGCTAGCTTGCTTCTTCAGTAAAATTTATCAAAGTGTGGTTATTAATTAACGGTTTCGAACGCTAACACTGTTGTATTGCCGCAAAACCGTGATCGATGAACACACTTTAATACACTCACGAACCGGCGATAGTGCTCATTTCACGTAGGCTCAAACTAGCCTGCTAAGCTAGCTAGCTTGAATTCTAACTTGAATACAAAACTCATACTTGAGAAGCAAGAACAATATTCAATGTTTCTTCTGTCAAAAAAGTATTTTATTTTTGAAAATAAAACTTGATTGAAAGATTTCAGTGTGTATTTAAGTACTTTTTCATGTTAGCATTTAAGCTAACTACCCAGTCATTAGCGCGCTAGCTTGCTTCTACAGTAAAATTGATCAAAGTGTGGTTATTAATTAACGGTTTAAAACGTTAACACTGTTTTGAGTGTTACCACAAAACCGTGATCGATAAACATACTTTGGTACACTTACGAACCGGCAATAGCGCTCATTTCACGTGCTAATGGCCGGCTAGCTACCTAGCTTGCATTCTAACATGAATACAAGACTAATAAATGTCCTTCTTCCATTTTAAAACACTTTCAAATCTTTACAAATTCCAACTAAATAAGATAAACATTCTTAAACATTCAGGAAAACACATATGGCTCTTGAGAAGCAAGCATTATTTTCGAAAATAAAACTTGATTAAAAAATTTCAGTGGATGTTTAGCACTTTTTGTGCACATACCAAAAGATCGGGATCATTTTGGTCACAATAGACCTGATATGAAATGTTCATTACACTAACGTGCTAGCTTGCTTCTTCAATAAAGTTGATCAAAGTATGGTTATTTAATTAACGGTTACAATTTACAAATTAAAACTATGAAATGTTCATCAGATTGTATTCATGTTAGCGTTTAAGATAACTAACTAGCCACTATAACTTGCTTCTTTAGCACAGTTGACCAAAGTGTGGTTATCAATTAACGGTTTAACAATTATTATGAACACTGTTCGATCCCTACCTGTGCTAATTGTATACGTACATAAAAAATACAGAACCATATTTTTGTCTGCGTAAACAAACACAAAGGCACACACACACACACATGTTTACAGTAAACAGAGTGGATGTTTTGCCAGTAGCCTAAGGGGACTTGAGGATTATTATTAGTCTCATTATTATTGTTGCACACTCATCAAACTGGAGCGTTAAGACTGTGGACTTGCAGGTGAAGAGCAAACAAAAGGAGGATAACAAAAAGCACACACACACACACTTCGCATATGAGCTTCACCTGCGGTGACATACACGAGCTGTCAAAGGAAATGGGATTGCAAAATAATTTAGTCTCCCCACCTGCGATAAATGATCAAAGGCGGGCTATTTTTCACGGCGGGAAGGTTCCTAGCAAAGCACAAGGCCACCGCGTTACCGTCGGACCTCAAATCCATTATTCTAAGTTTTACGAGCCATCAAGCATCCCCTATATGCCTGAAGAGTGTACAATATATCCATATATGTGTGTGTATGTATGTATATATGTATATTATGTCCTTCCAGTCAATGATGGATAACACACAATTAAGGGAAGTATGAGGCAAATTAATAGAGGAATGTCGCGTTATGGCGCATGCGATCCAATTGGGAAGTTTTTCTAATAAATATCAGCAGCAAATTTTGACATGTTTCAATCCACCGGAAGACTGCTCGGACCACCAATCATCCCACACACATCTGTGATCTACTTTTCTAAATTGAAAAGAGCTAAATGTAATCAAATCAGCCGTGGAGGGAGTAAGCAACCACAGGAGGCAGCACTCGTGCACCATTTTATTATTATTCCTATTTTTTTTAGTGTTGCGATCCCGAAAAGGCATTTTGTCAAATTGGGGATTTTTCGATTAAAGGGTGGCAAAAAATGTCAAACCCTTCCCCCCCTTTTTTTTTTTTTTTTTTTTTTTGTACCTCCTTTTCTTAGGGTTGCTTAGCACATTTCCCTCGCCGCCCCGATGAACACTGCGATACGCGGCCAGGACAATCGGATTAGGGGCGGATTTGCGGGGAGAAACGCAATTAAAAGTTCGCCATTTCAGAGGCGGCATCGGGTCCACTTCAAAGGGTGCCTGGTGGGGATGGGACATTTGAAAAGAGGGATAATCTGGTAAATAATTAAAAAAATATATATATTAAAAAAATATATATATATTTATATATATATTAATTTTTTTATTTATTTTTTTCCGGCAGATTAAGCATTGGGACTTTAAAGGATCAGTCATGTGAAATAAAATGAAACATTAAAAAATAAAATAAAAATTAGATTGACTTCATAAGAACAATTTTGATTTTAAAACCGATCATAAATGCCTGATAATAACTAAAAAAAAAAAAAAAAAAAAAAAAAAAACGGTACCTTTGCCGAGTCCTTATCCGTCCTCCAAGCCGCGACTGCGTCCAACTTTTCGCCCGCCTCTCGGTCTCCTTCCCCCGGGCAGGATCATGCGGAATGAAGGTCTGCCTGGTGCCGCTGGTGCCCGCAGCTTCCGATCGACCCTCGCCGCAGCATAATTGCCTTTATAATCCTTACTTTCTTTTTTTCTTTGCCTTTTTTTTTTTTTTTTTTTTTTTGCTTTTAACTCAGTGCCAAGACGGATTCAGCGACTCCCGTCCGCTCGAGCAGAACCGCGAGGAGGAGGAGGAGGACCGACTCCTGGAGGTGTCCGCCGCCGGCTGCATCGCGCGCCATGGCGGCTGGGTGGCCCGCGTCCGCCCGGTGAGTTCTTTTAGTGGGATCAACTTCCACGTTAGAGTCGGTGGCACAAGAAGACTTCCACGGACTTGTTTTTCTCTGATGGATCCACTTGATAGTGAGACGTGTGCGCTACTTGCACACACCTCTCTCTCTCTCTCTCTCTCTCTCTCTCTCTCTCTCTCTCTCTCTCTCTCTCTCTCTCTCTCTCTCTCTCTCTCTCTCTCTCTCTCTCTCTCTCTCGTCCCTCCCCTCCTTAGAATAAAGACTGTTTCTCCCCCAGCAGCCCCGTCATGGCTGTGAGCCACCAAGCATCCCTGTTGCCCTCACACTACACACAGTAGTTTTGCCTCCCGACATTTTTCAGGACACAGGTACTTCTTATCAGGGGCGAGGGATTTTGGGCCCCATGAAAATAATCTTTACAGGGCCCCCAACACAGTGTCATTATTTTTTCTGTATTATAATTTCATCATTTCATCATCGTTAGGGGCCTCTCTGGGCCCCCCTCCATCATGGGCCCCTAGAATCCGTCTCCTTTACCCCCCCTTTTCGGCACCCCTGCTTCTTATTATCACGTCGCCTTCACCTATGTTGACCAACCCACGAGTATTCCGAAGAGAACATTATTTTTTCCATATATTAGTCGCAGCGGATATAAGTCGTATGTTGAGGAATTATTTATTTACACATTGCTTGTTTTTAGGGTTTTAAAAAAAAAAAGTTTTTGTTAGCGCCTTCAGCGAATACAATTCTATAAAATAGCCGCACCGTCTTATAGGCCGCAGGGTTTAAAGTTCAGGAAAAAAAGTAGTGACTAATTGTCCGGAATTGACGGTATTTATTTGGTGTACATAAGCCCAACCCACGAGTAACCAGAAGAAAACAATGTTTTCCATATATTAGTCGCAACGGACTATAAGTCGCATATATATATATATATATATATATATATATATATATATATATATATATATATATATATATATATATATATATATATATATACATATGTGTTGTGAAATTAGTAATTTACACATTGTTTGTTTTTAGAGTTTTTAAAAAAACTTTTTATCGCCTTCAGCGAAGAAAAATCTATAAATTAGCTACACCGTCTTATAAGCCGCAGGGTTCAAAGTTTAGGAAAAAAAAGTAGTGACAAATTGTCTGGAATTTACAGTTTTTATTTGTTGTATATAAGCCCAACCCACAAGTATTCAGAAGAAAACACTATTGTTTCCATATATTAGTCACAGCGGACTATAAGTCGCAGATATATTTATATATATATATATATATATATACATGTGTGTTGTGAAATTAGTTATTTACACATTGTTTGTTTTTAGGGTTTTTAAAAAAAACTTTTTGTTATTGCCTTCAGCGAAGGAAAATCTATAAATTAGCTACACCGTCTTATAGGCCGCAGGGTTCAAAGTTTAGGAAAAAAAGTAGTGACTAATTGTCTGGAATTTACGGTATTTATTTGTTGTATATAAGCCCAACCCACAAGTATTCGGAAGAAAACATTATTTTTTCCATATATTAGTCGCAGCGGACTATAAGTCGCAGATATATATATATATATATATATATATATATATATATATATATATATATATATATATATATATATATATATATATATATATATATATATATATATATATATATATGTGTGTGTGTGTGTGTGTGTGTGTGTGTGTGTGTGTTGTGAAATTAGTAATTTACACATTGTTTGTTTTTAGAGTTTTTAAAAAAACTTTTTGTTATCGCCTCCAGCGAAGAAAAATCTATAAATTAGCTACACCGTCTTATAAGCCGCAGGGTTCAAAGTTTAGGAAAAAAGTAGTGACTAATTGTCTGGAATTTACGGTATTTATTTGTTGTATATAAGCCCAACCCACAAGTATTCGGAAGAAAACATTATTTTTTCCATATATTAGTCGCAGCGGACTATAAGTCGCATATATATATATATATATATATATATATATATATATATATATATATATATATATATATATATATATATATATATATATATATATATACATGTGTGTTGTGAAATTAGTTATTTACACATTGTTTGTTTTTAGGGTTTTTAAAAAAAACTTTTTGTTATCGCCTTCAGCGAAGAAAAATCTATAAATTAGCTACACCGTCTTATAGGCCGCAGGGTTCAAAGTTTAGGAAAAAAAGTAGTGACTAATTGTCCGGAATTGACGGTATTTATTTGTTGTATATAAGCCCAACCCACAAGTATTCAGAAGAAAACATTATTTTTTCCATATATTAGTCGCAGCGGACTATAAGTCGCAGATATATATATATATATATATATATATATAAAAATATACATACATGTGTGTTGTGAAATTAGTTAGTTACACATTGTTTGTTTTTAGGGTTTTTAAAAAAAACTTTTTGTTATCGCCTTCAGCGAAGGAAAATCTATAAATTAGCTACACCGTCTTATAGGCCGCAGGGTTCAAAGTTTAGGAAAAAGTAGTGACTAATTGTCTGGAATTTACGGTATTTATTTGGTGTTTATAAGCCATGAGTATTCCGAAGAAAACCTTATTTTTTCCATATATTAGTCACAATGGACTATAAGTCGCAGATATACATATATATATATATATATATATATAAAAATATACATACATGTGTGTTGTGAAATTAGTTAGTTACACATTGTTTGTTTTTAGGGTTTTTAAAAAAAACTTTTTGTTATCGCCTTCAGGATTAACCGAGGGAGAATTCAAAAACAGATGGAACAATCACAAGGCTTCTTTCAGGAACAAAAACCTGCGAAATACCACAGAACTCAGCAAACACATTTGGGACCTCAAAGACAATAATGTTGAATATTCAATAACATGGCAAATTCTTGCATCCAGCACACCTTACAATAGTGGTAATAAAAGATGCAACCTATGCTTGAAAGAGAAACTGTTTATTATTTACCGTCCAGACCTGTCATCCCTCAACAAGCGCAGCGAAATTGTAACAGCATGCCGCCATAGACGGAAACACCTCCTAGGTAACACATGAGCCAATCACCACGCCCCTAGGCCAGCCTGTACCCACCCACTCTGTGCCCTATATAAACTATGGTATGCGAATGCTCCCATTAAAATCTCCTGACGATTGAGGGTACCCCCCCTCATGAAACAGGCCTGTAGAGATGAAATAGTCTTGTGATTTTTTCCCACACATACATACATATATATATATATATATATATATATATATATATATATATATATATATATATATATATATATATATATATATATATATATATATATATATATATATATGTGTGTGTGTGTGTGTGTGTGTTGTGAAATTAGTAATTTACACATTGTTTGTTTTTAGAGTTTTTAAAAAAACTTTTTGTTATCGCCTTCAGCGAAGAAAAATCTATAAATTAGCTACACCGTCTTATAAGCCGCAGGGTTCAAAGTTTAGGAAAAAAAAGTAGTGACTAATTGTCTGGAATTAAAGTTTTTATTTGTTGTATATAAGCCCAACCCACAAGTATTCAGAAGAAAACACTATTGTTTCCATATATTAGTCGCAGCGGACTATAAGTCGCAGATATATATATATATATATATATATATATATATATATATATATATATATATATATATATATATATATATATATATATATATATATATATATAAATACATGTGTGTTGTGAAATTAGTTATTTACACATTGTTTGTTTTTAGGGTTTTTAAAAAAAAACTTTTTGTTAGCGCCTTCAGCAAAGAAAAATCCATAAATTAGCGCACCGTCTTATAGGCCACAGGGTTCAAAGTTTAGGAAAAAGGTTGCGACTAATTGTCTGGAATTTACGGTATTTATTTGTTGTATATAAGCCCAACCCACAAGTATTCAGAAGAAAACATATTTGTTTCCATATATTAGTCGCAGCGGACTATAAGTCGCAGATATATATATATATATATATATATATATATATATATATATATATATATATATATATATATATATATATATATATATATATATATATATATATATACATACATACATACATGTGTGTTGTGAAATTAGTTATTTACACATTGCTTGATTTTAGGGTTTTTTAAAAAACGAATTGTTATCGCCTTCAGCGAAGACAAATCCATAAATTAGCCGCACCGTCTTATAGGCCGCAGGGTTCAAACTTTAGGAAAAAAGTTGAGACTAATTGTCCGGAATTAACAGTATTTATTTGGTGTATATAAGCCCAACCCACAAGTATTCAGAAGAAAACATTGTTTTTTTCCATATATTAGTCGCGGAAAAAACTTTGCAGGACTGCTTGTATTGCACATGATGTTACACACACACGTAAACACGCTGTTGGACTGCTGTATCGCACATGATATCACAGACACAAGTAAAGACGCTGCAGGACTGCTTGTATCGCACATGATATCACACACAAGTAAACACGCTGCAGGAGGACTGCTTGTATCTCACATGATATCACACACACATAAACACTTTGCAGGACTGCTTGTATCAAACATGATATCACACACAGGTAAAAACGCTGCAGAACTGCTGTATCGCACATGATATCATACACACAAGTAAACATGCTGCAGGACTGCTTGTATTGCACATGATATCACACATAAGTAAACACTCTGCAGGACTGATGTATCGCACACAATATTACACACAATTAAACACCCTGCAGGACTGCTTGTATCGCAGATGATATCACACACAATTAAACACAATGCATGACTGCTTGTATCGCAGATGATATCACACACAGGTAAAAATGCTGCAGGACTGCTTGTATCGTACATGATATCACACACAAGTAAACAGGCTGCAGGAGGACTGCTTGTATCTTACATGATATCACACACAGGTAAACACTTTGCATGACTGTTTGTATTGCACATGATGTCACACACAAGTAAACACTCTGCAGGACTGCTTGTATCTCACATGATATCACACACAAGTAAACACGCTGCAGGACTGCTGTATCGCACATGATATCACACCCAGGTAAACACTTTGCAGGACAGCTTGTATTGCACATGATGTCACACACAAGTAAACACTCTGCAGGACTGCTTGTATTGCACATTATATCGCACACACGTAAACACGCTGCAGGACTGCTGTATTGCACATGATATCACACACAAGTAAACACGCTGCAGGACTGCTTGCATCGCACATGACATCACACACAGGTAAACACTTTGCAGGACTGCTTGTATTGCACATGATATCACACACAAGTAAACACGCTGCAGGAAGACTGCTTGTATTTCACATGATATCACACACAGGTAAACACGCTGCAGGACTGCTTGTATCGCAGATGATATCACACACAAGTAAACGCGCTGCAGGGGGACTGCTTGTATCGCACATGATATGGCACACAAGTAAACACTCTGCAGGACTGTTTGTATGGCACATGATATCACACACAATTAAACACGCTGCAGGACTGCTTGTATCGCACATGATATCACACACACACGTAAAAACGTGGCAGGACTGCTGTATCACACATGATATCACAAACACAAGTAAACACGCTGCAGGACTGCTTGTATCGCACATGATATCACACACAGGTAAACACTTTGCAGGACTGTTTGTATCACACATGATATCACACACAATTAAACACGCTGCAGGACTGCTTGTATTGCAGATTATATCACACACAAGCAAACACGCTGCAAGATGACTGCTTGTATCTCAAATGATATCACACACAGGTAAACACTTTGTGGGACTGCTTGTATCGCAAATGATATCACACCCACGTAAAAACGCTGCAGGATTGCTGTATTGCACATGATATCACACACAAGTAAAAACGCTGCAGGACTGCTGTTTCGCACATGATATCACACACTGGTAAACACTTTGCAGGACTGCTTGTATCGCACATGATATCACACACAGGTAAACACTTTGCAGGACTGTTTGTATCGCACATGATATCACACACAATTAAACACGCTGCAGGACTTCTTGTATCGCAGATTATATCACACACAAGCAAACACGCTGCGAGAGGACTGCTTGTATCTCACATGATATCACACACAGGTAAACACTTTGTGGGACTGCTTGTATCGCACATGTTATCACACCCACGTAAAAACGCTGCAGGACTGCTTGTATCGCACATGATATCACACACAAGTAAACACGCTGCAGGACTGCTTATATTGCACATGATATCACACACAAGTAAACACTCTGCAGGACTGCTTGTATTGCACACAATATCACACACAACTAAACACCCTGCAGGACTGCTTGTAATGCAGATTATATCACACACATAGTAAACGCGCTGCAGGAGGACTGCTTGTATCGCACATGATATCACACACAGGTAAAAACGCTGCACGACTGCTTGTATTGCACATGATATCACACACAAGTAAACACTCTGCAGGACTGCTGTATCGCCCATGATATCACACACAAGTAAACACTCTGCAGGACTGCTTGTATCGCACATGTTGGACGCACACTTGCTTTTTGCCTACTTCGGACTGATTAAATCCGGATCCCCCTATATATTATAATCATCAAAGTATTTCATTTCATGACGTAAAATAGAGAACGATACGATGTGGCTCGCTAACCTTGACTCTCTTTGAAGGGAGAACAATTTGTATGCGATATAATTAGTAATGGTGAAAAATACAGACATATTTATATATAAGTTCTGTTCAACCACTAATGGCAACATAAGCCAGCCAGTGGTGTTTTTCTTACATTTGTGCGAAGTACGCCCTCACTATTAAAGTCAACTCGCCTTCTATCAGCGGCTCCTCCGCCGCCGTCAAATCAAAACATTGATGTTGTTTTGGTGGCTTGCAAACTCGGCAACGTGTAATCTTTTCGGCCAAAAGTGCTAAAGTCAACTTACGGACACTTGCGGCCTGCGTGCTCACCAGGCATCCATCCGTCATCTTTAGAGATGAACTTGTGCATCTTTTCAGCTACATGAAAGAGTCGGGCTTTAAGGTCACGGACACGACAAAACATGCTTTTACGTAGTCGTACTGTTCCCGTGACGTGGATGTTGGTGAACTTGCCGATGCCCGCGTCATTATGGACGTGGAATGTGTCAAACTCTTCTGTTTATGGGGATTTCTTTCATGTTTGTGATGTGAATGTTGAACTTTTTAGTGGCGATGTTGAACATGCAAACTCACACAATCGTTGCATGCACACACGTCACACACATGCTCCAGTTAGGTTGTAACGCGCTACGTTTAACTGTGTTATATCTACCACATTTTCCATACTGGTATGTAAGCCACACCCACAACATTTTAAGGAAAAAAAATCCAAAATTTGATTCAGGATTATTTTTTGAGCAATGAAAAATTAAAAAAAATACACTAAAGGTCTTGGGGACCCAACAGGACCTCACACACAAAAGTGTTCAAAATGTGAATTAATGTGAGCATTAAATAGGTCAATAATTCATAACAACATTGATTTGTGTTTCATTATTATCTTTTTTAGCAATGATAGTTTAAAAAACAATACACTAAAGGTCTTAGGGACCCAAAAGGACTTCACACACACACACAAGTATTCAGAATGTGAAGTAATGTGAGCCTTAATTAGGTCAATAATTCATTACAACATTGATTTTGTTTCATTATTATATATTTTTTTTTAGCAATGACAGTTTAAACAAATACACTAAAGGTCTTGGGGACCCAAAAGGACCTCACACACAAAAGTGTTCAAAATGGGAATTAATGTGAGCATTAAATAGGTCAATAATTCATAACAACATTGATTTGTGTTTCATTATTATCTTTTTTAGCAATGAAAGTTTAAAAAGAATACACTAAAGGTCCTGGGGACCCAAAAGGACCTCATACACAAAAGCGTTCAGAATGTGAAGTAATATGAGCCTTAAGTAAGTCAAAAATTCATAACAACATTGATTTTGTTTCATTATCATATTTTTTTTAGCAATGACAGTTTAAAAAAATACACTAAAGGTCCTGGGGACCCAAAAGGACCTCATACTCAAAAGTGTTTGAAATGTGAATTAATGTGAGCCTTAAGTAGGTCAATAATTCATAACAACATTGATGTTGTTTCATTAATATATTTTTTAGCAATGACAGTTTAAAAAAAATACACTAAATGTCCTGGGGACCCAAAAGGACCTCATACACAAAAGTGTTCAAAATGTGAATTAATGTGAGCCTTATATTGGTCAATAATTCATAATAACATTGATTTTGTTTCATTATCATATTTTTTTTAGCAATGACAGTTTAAAAAAATACACTAAATGTCCTCGGGACCCAAAAGGACCTCACCACAAAAGTGTTCAGAATGTGAGGTAATGTGAGCCTTAAGTAGGTCAATAATTCATAACAACATTGATTTTTGTTTCATTATTATATTTTTTTTTAGCAATGATAGTTTAAAAAAATACACTAAAAGTCCTGGGGACCCAAAAGGACCTCATACACAAAAGTGTTCAAAATGTGAATTCATGTGAGCCTTATATAGGTCAATAATTCATAACAACATTGATTTTGTTTCATTATTATATTTTTTTTTAGCAATGACAGTTTAAAAAGAATACACTAAATATCCTGGGGACCCAAATGGACCTCACACACACAAGTGTTCAGAATGTGAAGTAATGTGAGCCTTAGGTAGGTCAATAATTCATAACAACATTGATTTTGTTTCATTATTATATTTTTTTTTAGCAATGACAGTTTAAAAAAATACACTGAAAGTCCTGGGGACCCAAAAGGACCTCACACACAAAAGTGTTCAGAATGTGAAGTAATGTGAGCCTTAAGTAGGTCAATAATTCATAACAACATTGATTTTGTTTCATTAATATCTTTTTTAGCAATGACAGTTTAAAAAAATACACTAAAGCTCCTGGGGACCCGAAAGGACCTCATACACAAAAGTGTTCAAAATGTGAATTAATGTGAGCCTTATATAGGTCAATAATTCATAACAACATTGATTTGTGTTTCATTATTATCTTTTTTTAGCAATGATAGTTTAAAAAAAATACACTAAAGGTCCTGGGGACCCAAAAAGGACCTCACACACACAAGTGTTCAGAATGTGAATTAATGTGAGCATTAAATAGGTCAATAATTCATAACAACATTGATTTTGTTTCATTATTATATTTTTTAGCAATGATAGTTTGAAAAAATACACTAAAGGTCTTGGGGACCCAAAATGACCTTACACACAAAAGTGTTCAGAATGTGATGTAATGTGAGCCTTAAGTAGGTCAATAATTCATAACAACTTTGATTTTGTTTCATTATTATTTTTGTTTTAGCAATGACAGTTTGAAAAAATACACTAAAGGTCCTAGGGACCCAAAAGGACCTCATACAAAAAAAGTGTTCGAAATGTGAATTAATGTGAGCATTAAATAGGTCAATAATTCATAACAACATTGATTTTGTTTCATTATGATATTTTTTTAGCAATGACAGTTTAAAAAAAATACAGTAAATGTCCTGGGGACCCAAAAGGACCTCATACACAAAAGTGTTCAAAATGTGAATTAATGTGAGCCTTATATTGCTCAATAATTCATAATAACATTGATTTTGTTTCATTATTATATTTATATTTAGCAATGACAGTTTAAAAAAATACACTAAAGGTCCTCGGGACCCAAAAGGACCTCACCACAAAAGTGTTCAGAATGTGAGGTAATGTGAGCCTTAAGTAGGTCAATAATTCATAACAACATTGATTTTGTTTCATTATTATATTTTTTTAGCAATGATAGTTTAAAAAGATAAACTAAAAGTCCTGGGGACCCAAAAGGACCTCATACACAAAAGTGTTCAAAATGTGAATTAATGTGAGCCTTAAGTAGGTCAATAATTCATAACAACATTGATTTTGTTTCATTATGATATTTTTTTAGCAATGACAGTTTAAAAAAATACACTAAAGGTCCTGGGGACCTAAAAGGACCTCACACACAAAAGTCTTCAGAATGTAAAGTAATGTGAGCCTTAAGTAGGTCAATAATTCATAACAACATTGATTTCGTTTCATTAATATCTTTTTTAGCAATGACAGTTTAAAAAAATACACTAAAGCTCCTGGGGACCCAAAAGGACCTCATACACAAAAGTGTTCAAAATGTGAATTAATGTGAGCCTTAAGTAGGTCAATAATTCATAACAACATTGATTTTGTTTCATTAATATCTTTTTTAGCAATGACAGTTTAAAAAAATACACTAAAGGTCCTGGGGACCCGAAAGGACCTCATACACAAAAGTGTTCCAAATGTGAATTAATGTGAGACTTATATGGGTCAATAATTCATAACAACATTGATTTTGTTTCATTATCATATTTTTTTAGCAATAACAGTTTAAAAAAATACACTAAAGGTCCTGGGGACCCAAAAGGACCTCATACACAAAAGTGTTCAAAATGTGAGATTTATATGGGTCAATAATTCATAACAACATTGATTTTGTTTCATTAGTATATTTTGTTTAGCAATGACAGTTTAAAATAATACAATAAAGGTACTGGGGACCCAAAAGGACCTCATACACAAAAGTGTTCAGAATGTGAAGTAATGTGAGCCTTAAGTAGGTCAATAATTCATAACAACTTTGATTTTGTTTCATTATTATCTTTGTTTTAGCAATGGCAGTTTAAAAAAATGCACTAAAGGTCCTGGGGACCCAAAAGGACCTCATACACAAAAGTGTTCGAAATGTGAATTAATGTGAGCCTTAAGTAGGTCAATAATTCATAACAACATTGATTTTGTTTCATTATTATCTTTTGTTTAGCAATGACAGTTTAAAAGAATATAATAAAGGTATTGGGGACCCAAAAGGACCTCATACACAAAAGTGTTCAAAATGTGAATTAATGTGAGATTTATATGGGTCAATAATTCATAACAACATTGATTTTGTTTCATTAGTATATTTTGTTTAGCAATGACAGTTTAAAATAATACAATAAAGGTACTGGGGACCCAAAAGGACCTCATACACAAAAGTGTTCAGAATGTGAAGTAATGTGAGCCTTAAGTAGGTCAATAATTCATAACAACATTGATTTTGTTTCATTAATATCTTTTTTAGCAATGACAGTTTAAAAAAATACACTAAAGGTCCTGGGGACCCGAAAGGACCTCATACACAAAAGTGTTCCAAATGTGAATTAATGTGAGACTTATATGGGTCAATAATTCATAACAACATTGATTTTGTTTCATTATCATATTTTTTAGCAATAACAGTTTAAAAAAATACACTAAAGGTCCTGGGGACCCAAAAGGACCTCATACACAAAAGTGTTCAGAATGTGAAGTAGTGTGAGCTTTAAGTAAGTCAATAATTCATAACAATATTGATTGTGTTTCATCATTATCTTTTTTTTTTTTTAGCAATGACAGTTTAAAAAAATACACTAAATGTCCTGGGGACCCAAAAGGACCTCATACACAAAAGTGTTCAAAATGTGAATTAATGTGAGCTTTATATGGGTCAATAATTCATAACAACATTGATTTTGTTTCATTATTATCTTTTGTTTAGCAATGACAGTTTAAAAGAATACAATAAAGGTACTGGGGACCCAAAAGGACCTCATACCCAAAAGTGTTCAAAATGTGAATTAATGTGAGCCTTATATAGGTCAATAATTCATAACAACATTGATTTTGTTTCATTATTATCTTTTTTTTTTTTAGCAATGACAGATTAAAAAGAATACACTAAAGGTATTGGGGACCCAAAAGGACCTAATAGACAAAAGTGTTCAAAATGTGAATTAATGTGAGCCTTATATAGGTCAATAATTCATAAGAACTTTGATTTTGTTGCATTATTATATTTTTTAGCAATGACAGTTTAAAAAAATACACTAAAGGTCCCGGGGACCCAAAAGGACCTCACACACAAAAGTGTTCAGAATGTGAAGTAATGTGAGCCTTAAGTAGGTCAGTAATTCATAACATCATTGATTTTGTTTCATTATCATATTTTTTAGCAATGACAGTTTAAAAAAATACACTAAAGGTCCTGGGGACCCAACAGGACCTCACACACAAAAGCGTTCAAAATGTGAATTAATGTGAGCTTTATATAGGTCAATAATTCATAACAACATTGATTTTGTTTCATTAATATCTTTTGTTTAGCAATGACAGTTTAAAAGAATACAATAAAGGTACTGGGGACCCAAAAGGACCTCATACATAAAAGTGTTCAAAATGTGAATTAATGTGAGCCTTATATAGGTCAATAATTCATAACAACATTGATTTTGTTTCATTATTATCTTTTTTTTTAGCAATGACAGATTAAAAAGAATACACTAAAGGTATTGGGGACCCAAAAGGACCTAATAGACAAAAGTGTTCAAAATGTGAATTAATGTGAGCCTTATATAGGTCAATAATTCATAAAAACATTGATTTTGTTTCATTATTATATTTTTTAGCAATGAAAGTTTAAAAAAATACACTAAAGGTCCTGGGGACCCAAAAAGACCTCACACACAAAAGTGTTCAGAATGTGAAGTAATGTGAGCCTTAAGTAGGTCAATAATTCATAACAACATTGATTTTGTTTCATTATTATATTTCTTAGCAATGATAGTTTAAAAAGAATACACTAAAGATCCTGGGGACCCAAAAGGACCTCACACACAAAAGTGTTCAGAATAAGTATTTTTATTTCAATGCAAAAATCAACTTCAGATATATTCACCAATTTAATTTTTTTTTTTTTTAATAATTTATTTTTGTTTATACTTTGTAAAAGACACCCTTGATCTTTACATGGCAAACCCACAACATATGTAACATGTCCCCCCTAAAAATACTTCAAAGTGGAATATTTGATCTGAAGTAATGTGAGTCTTACATAGGTCAATAATTCATAACACCATTGATTTTGATTTATTATTGTTTTTTTGAGTAATGACAGTAAACAAAAATAGCATTAAAGGTCTTGGGGACTTAAAAGGACCCTACACACAAAAGTGTTCAGAATGTGAAGTCATGTGAGCCTTAAGCAGGTCAATAACTCATAACAACATTGATTTTGATTCATTATTTTTTGTTTTTTTTTAGCAATGACAGTTTTAGAAAACATACACTAAAGGTCTTGGGGACCTAAAAAGGCCTCACACACAAAAGTGTTCAGAATATATATATATATATTTTTTTTACTTTAATGCAAAAATCTTTACATCGACTTCAGATCTATCCGCCAATTAAAAACATGTTTTAAATAATTGATTTTGTATGTACTTTTGTAAAAGAAACCATTGATTTTTTGTGAAGTAATGTGAGCCTTAAATACATCAATAATTCATAACAACGTTGATCTTAAATCATTATTATTTTTTGAGCAATGTATTTAAAAATAATACACTAAAAGTCCTGGGGACCCAAAAGGGCCTCACACACAAAAGTGTTCAGTAGAAGTCTTTTTTTTTTTTAAACGTTCAATGCAATAATCTTTACATCAACTTCAGATCTATCCGCCGATTAAAAATGTGTTTTTATTAAATCATTTTTGAATGCTCTTTGTCAAAAAAAACCTTGATTTTACATGGCAAAACACAACACAATATTTCCCCCCAAAAAATACTTCAAAGTGGAATATTAGATGTGAAGTAATGTAAGCCTTAAATAGGTCAAAAATTCATAACAACATTGATTTTGATTCTTTTTTTTTTTTTTTTTGAGCAATGATAGTTACAAAGAATACACTAAAGGTCTTAGTGACCCAAAAAGGCCTTACACACAAAAGTGTCCAGAAGAAGTCTTTTTCTTTTTTTACTTTCAATGCAAAAATCTCTACTTTAACTTCAGATCTATCCGCCGATTAAAATATATTTTTAATTTCACTTTTTTTAAATTCTCTTTATCAAAGAAACCCTTGATTTTTCCATGGCAAAACACAAATATGTAATATTTCCCCCAAAAAAAGACTTCAAAGTGGAATATTTGATGTGAAGTAATGTGAGCCTTAAATAAGTCAATAATTCATAACAACGTTGATTTTGATTCATTACTATTTTTTTGAGCAATGTATTTAAAAAAAAACTACACTAAAAGTCCTGGGGACCCAAAAGGGCCTCACATACAAAAGTGCCCAGAATAAGTCTTGTTTTCCCCTTTACTATCAATTTTTGAATATTTACATCAACTTGAGAATCATCAATTGATTATACGTTTTTTTTAATTTTTATTAATAATTAATTAATTTATTTTTTATGTTTTATGTTGCGTACAAATATGCATGAAAACACTCCTACAGACGTCACACATGGGACGGTTTAGTAAGTAAGAATTGTTATAGTTATATTGTAAAACTTACAAATGTTGCTTGGAGTGACGAATGAGGCCTCCGTACGGGTAGCAACGCTATGGATGGCTTGAAGACGGAAGGGCACTTTCACTTCCGGTTCAAAGCTTTAAACAGCCGCACCTGCCGTGCGCGAACTGGTCCAAAAGATGGCGCTGTAGCACAAACAATAACGCACCGTTTCAGTGTCTCAGCTTGTGTTTAGTGAGAACGTTTTGCCTTATGGTCGTCAGCGAAGATACAAAAAAAAATCCATAAATTAGCCGCACAGTTTTATAAGCCGTAGGGTTTTACGAAGAATGTCAGAAAAATTGTATGTAAATTATCAAAAAAACTTTCCGTTCAATGAGTTCCCAGTGAACAGATGCAAGCTGTCTTTGTTGCACCAAGCCAAAGGCTTGGAAAATTCCATTCCATTGTATCCATTTTGATCCAAGACCTGCCCAAGATCGATCCAGGACCAGTCTTTTTCTTTTGTGTTAATGTGACCGAAAACAATGGCTGTTTACATACCCCCCCCCCCCCCCCCCCCCATTCCTTTAGAAACAGCTGTTGTTATGTAAACAGGGCAAGTCCAAATAAAAAGAGGTGGCGTACAATCTTTCGCCAGAGCGTGGGTGACACTGTTCGAGGCTACAGGTCTCTCCTCAATTGAGTCAAATTTAATTATGTCTATGTTTATTTCCTTGCTTCTTGTCTTGTTTAATAGATGTCATCAGTGTTTGAACCTGACAAAGAACTGCTCCGTATCTTCTCAGGTTCTGACAGGTTTAAAGGACCCTCTGGATTGTCGGGGCGAATCAGTTCCAAAATGAATGTTTTTAAAGTCCCGCTTTGCAACATGCATGATGACATATCCGCGCTTGCAACCTTCACACTTTGCCAACAAATGCTAATTATCCGATGTTCTTATAAAGTTGTGTGTGTGTGTTTGTGTGTGTGTGTGTGTGCAATGTTTGGATTTTGCACTCCACAGGGAGTCCTGAAGTCACTTTGAATTCTCAGCGGTCCTAAGTGGGCGTGTTTGTAAAAACATTTTGAAGGCAGCGCGGCGTGTTGCAGCGAAAAGTGCTCAGTCACGCGGAACAAATATGCGACAATTAGCCTTTTATGCGGAAATAACGACATTTCCTGCAGCGTCGTGTTGTACTCCTCGGATTTGGAATGTGCCACGTTCACACCGCGAGGGTCAGACGTCCAATTTGGATGTTTTTTTTGTTTTTTTTGTCGAATCGGAATCTTTTTAGTGGCCGTTCACATGACAAAAAATAAATAAGTGATTTCTGATGTGAATGCAACCTGACCCGCATGCGAACATGACGTCATGATGTTTACGCAAGTATATAATACAATGTCAAAAATGTCAACAAAAGATACAAAAAAAAAATAATAAGATAAAAAATATAGTACTTTAAAGAAAAAACAAAAACAAAAATATTAAATAAAAAAACATTACAAATGAACAAATACAAAAAATATAAAGAAAACAAAAACAATGTAAAAAAATAAAAACATAAAAAAATACAATAAAAAATGTGTGCTTTAAATGCATGCTCTTTCAATTAAAAAATACATATTAAATTTAAAACAAAATTACAAATGAACAAATACAAAACAAATACGAAGATAACAAAAACATTTAAAAAATAATTAAAAACATCCATCCATCCATCCATTTTCTACCACTTATTCCCTTTGGGGTCGCGGGGGGCGCTGGAGCCTATCTCAGCTACAATCGGGCGGAAGGCGGGGTACACCCTGGACAAGTCGCCACCTCATCGCAGGGCCAACACAGATAGACAGACAACATTCACACTCACATTAAAAACATTCAAATTAAAAACATTTGCATGCTCTCTGAATTTTAAAAAAATACAAAGAAAAAACAAAAACAAAAATATTAAATAAAAAACATTACAAATGAACAAATACAAAAACAACTACAAAAAAAAAAAAAAAAAAAAAAATAGCACTTTAAATGCATGCTCTCTGAATTAAAAAAATACAAAGAAAAAAATAAATAAACATTACAAATGAACAAATATAAAGAAAACAAAAAAATTAAAATGAATAGAAAAAAGAATAGAAAAAATAAATAAATAAAATTAAAAAATAGTACTTTAAATGCATGCTCTTTTAATTAAAAAAAGAACAACAAAATATTAAATTAAAAAAACATTACAAATGAACAAATAAAAAAACAAATACAAAGAAAACAAAGCAAAAATAAAAATACAATAAAACATTTTACTTTAAAAGCATGCTCTCTGAATCAAAAAATACAAAGAAAAAAATATATAAAAAAAACATTACAAATGAAAAAATACAAAAATAAATCCCCAAAAAAACAATAGAAAAAATTAATGAATACAATTAAAAAATAATACTTTAATGCATGCTCTCTGAATTATAAACAAATACAAAGAAAAAAACAAACAAAAACATTTAATAAAAAAAACATTACAAATTAACAAATACAAAAACAAATGCAAAGAAAACGAAAACTTTTTTTTTTTTTTAATAATACAAAAAATAAAAAAATAAAATAAAAAAATAGTACTTTTTAATGCGTGCTCTCTGAAGACGGAGCAATGATAACAAATTTAAGTATTTGCCATAGGAGGAGTTGTTCCTGTGCAATAATCCAACAAAGTGTCCCCTGGGAGTAAAACAACACGCCATCTAGTTTTCCTGTCGTCTGCCAAACACGCCGAGACATTAAAACGCTTATAGATTGCTAGTCAATGAGGGCTAAACATAATTACATCATCTCGGAAATTAATGAAGGCATCGATCGCCCGTTTGACACAATCCCATATTTTTCTCTCAACTTGATTAACTCACGGCTTCTGCAGGCTGCAATTCCCACGCTTTGCTCCATAAAATATGTTGTTTTTTTTTGTTTTTTTTTCCGTCACGCTAACCTTTTGAAGTGTTTCGCGGTGTCCAGTTGTTAAAGTGATAAGCTAATGATGTCTCTCAGGAAGGGACTGACTTGACCGAATCGAAGGTTTTCCTATTTTCTCTGCTTCTTCCTCTTCTTTCTTTCTTTTTTTCTTTTCTTTTTGTTTTATAACCCCAATTGTGTTCAGACGGACTTTGACTTTCATGTGTTTATGGGTCTCGTCTATCTGCACTTCCATCAAGGTTCCAGAAGCCTGCAGAGTAAATACGCCACGCCAAAATCACGCTAAAGGTCTCCAGGCGAGGCGGAGAAAAAGGGAATTTCCACACAGATTCCACGGAGGATAAGGACTGAAAAAAAAAAAAAAAATTCTACTGTTTGTCACGTTCAACTATATCAACGTCAGAATCCGACATTGATTAAAACGCTGAAAAAATTAGCATGCAAATGTGAGCGTGCTCGCCTGTTAACGTTAGCATGCTAACGGCTAGCATGTGTTTAACACCAATTGATATACTATGAGGAGTACGGCAACAAAATGTTCTTAAAAAGTCGGTATGTTAATGTTAGCATGCTAGCATGCTAACGATACTACGCTAATAGCTAAAGTTAAAAAAATGACTCTGAAGTGTATGTCTGCAAAAATAGCTACAAAAAAGTTAGCATGCTAATGTTAATATGTTAGCCTGGAAACGTTAGCATGCTAACAGCTGGCACGTGTTTAGTACCAAATTATAGACGCTGAAGTGTACGGCTGCAAAAATGTCTTAAAAAGTTGGTACGTTGATGTTAACATGCTAGCATGCTAACGATACTATGCTAATAGCTAAAGTGTGTCATGTACCAAGTTACATGACTATAAAGTGTATGGCTGCAAAAATAGCTACAAAAAAGTTAGCATGTTAATGTTAACATGTTAGCCTGTTAACGTTAGCATGCTAACAGCTGGCATGTGTTTAGTACCAAGTTATATGACTCTGAAGTGTACGGCTGCAAAAATGTCTTAAAAAGTTGGTATGTTAATGTTAGCATGCTAGCATGCTAACGATACTACGCTAATAGCTAAAGTTAAAAAAATGACTCTGAAGTGTATGGCTGCAAAAATAGCTACAAAAAAGTTAGCATGCTAATGTTAACATGTTAGCCTGGCAACGTTAGCATGCTAACAGCTGGCATGTGTTTAGTACCAAATTATAGACGCTGAAGTGTACGGCTGCAAAAATGTCTTAAAAAGTTGGTATGTTAATGTTAGCATGCTAGCATGTTAACGATACTATGCTAATAGCTAAAATTTAAAAAATGACTCTGAAGTGTATGGCTGCAAAAATAGCTACAAAAAAGTTAGCATGCTAATGTTAACATGTTAGCCTGGTAACGTTAGCATGCTAACGGCTAGCATGTGTTTAACACCAATTTATATACTCTGAGGAGTACGGCAACAAAATGTTCTTAAAAAGTTGGTATGTTAATGTTAGCATGCTAGCATGCTAACGATACTATGCTAATAGCTAAAGTTAAAAAAATGACTCTGAAGTGTATGGCTGCAAAAATAGCTACAAAACAGTTAGCATGCTAATGTTAACATGTTAGCCTGGTAACGTTAGCATGCTAACAGCTGGCATGTGTTTAGTACCAAATTATAGACGCTGAAGTGTACGGCTGCAAAAATGTCTTAAAAAGTTGGTATGTTAATGTTAGCATTCTAGCATGTTAACGATACTATGCTAATAGCTAAAGTTAAAAAAAATGACTCTGAAGTGTATGGCTGCAAAAATAGCTACAAAAAAGTTAGCATGCTAATGTTAACATGTTAACCTGGTAACGTTAGCATGCTAACGGCTAGCATGTGTTTAGTACCAAGTTATATACTCTGAGGAGTACGGCAACAAAATGTTCTTAAAAAGTCGGTATGTTAATGTTAGCATGCTAGCATGCTAACGATACTACGCTAATAGCTAAAGTTAAAAAAATGACTCTGAAGTGTATGCCTGCAAAAATAGCTACAAAAAAGTTAGCATGCTAATGTTAATATGTTAGCCTGGAAACGTTAGCATGCTAACAGCTGGCACGTGTTTAGTACCAAATTATAGACGCTGAAGTGTACGGCTGCAAAAATGTCTTAAAAAGTTGGTACGTTGATGTTAACATGCTAGCATGCTAACGATACTATGCTAATACCTTAAGTCTGTCAAGTACCAAGTTACATGACTATAAAGTGTATGGCCCCAAAAATAGCTAAAAAAAAAATAGCATGCCATTGTTAACATGTTAGCCTGTTAACGTTAGCATGCTAACAGCTGGCATGTGTTTAGTACCAAGTTAGAAACGCTGAAGTGTACGGCTGCAAAAATGTCTTAAAAAATTGGTATGTTAATGTTAACATGCTAGCATGCTAACGATACTATGCTAATAGCTAAAGTGTGTAAAGTACCAGCAAAAATGTCTTAAAGACTTGGTATATTAATGTTAATTATGCTAGCATGCTAACGATACAATGCTAATAGCTAAAGTGTGTCAAGAACCAAGTTAAATGACTATGAAGTGTATGGCTGCAAAAATATTAAAAAAAAAATATATATATGTTCTGCCCTCATTATATGTGTTGAGGTTATACAGCTTGGCAGACAGCTAACAAACAATCCAGGACGTTCTAATAAAGTTCCAAAGCAGATGACTCCATTAAGGCTCTTTATTGTTGTTGATCATGCTTTGTCTTTTCCTGTCTTTACTTTTGTCTTGCACTGGACTTTTATTTTTGTAAAACTGAAACACACACAATGACAAATGTATAAGCTATGTGATTCAAATAACATACTGAAATGTAATACACAATATGTAAATATTAGCTTCACACAAATATACAGTACTATCATCAAACAAATACTTCTGAGTGTTGAAACTATTTCGATGGTGGAAATATACAAACCCCGTTTCCATATGAGTTGGGAAATTGTGTTAGATGTAAATATAAACGGAATACAATGATTTGAAAATCATTTTCAACCCATATTCAGTTGAATATGCTACAAAGACAACATATTTGATGTTCAAACTGATAAACTTTTTTTTTTTTTGCAAATAATCATTAACTTTAGAATTTGATGCCAGCAACACGTGACAAAGAAGTTGGGAAAGGTGGCAATAAATACTGATAAAGTTGAGGAATGCTCATCAAACACTTATTTGGAACATCCCACAGGTGAACAGGCAAATTGGGAACAGGTGGGTGCCATGATTGGGTATAAAAACAGCTTCCCAAAAAATGCTCAGTCTTTCACAAGAAAGGATGGGGCGAGGTACACCCCTTTGTCCACAACTGCGTGAGCAAATAGTCGAACAGTTTAAGAACAACATTTCTCAAAGTGCAATTACAAGAAATTTAGGGATTTCAACATCTACGGTCCATAATATCATCAAAAGGTTCAGAGAATGTGGAGAAATCACTCCACGTAAGCGGCATGGCCGGAAACCAACATTAAATGACTGTGACCTTCCATCCCTCAGATGGCACTGTATCAAAAACCGACATCAATCTCTAAAGGATATCACCACATGGGCTCAGGAACACTTCAGAAAACCACTGTCACTAAATACAGTTTGTCGCTTGTAAGTGCAAGTTAAAGCTCTACTATGCAAAGCGAAAGCCATTTATCAACAACACCCAGAAACGCCGCTGGCTTCTCTGGGCCTGAGCTCATCTAAGATGGACTGATGCAAAGTGGAAAAGTGTTCTGTGGTCTGACGAGTCCACATTTCAAATTGTTTTTGGAAATATTCGACATCGTGTCAACCAGACCAAAGAGGAAGTGAACCATCCAGACTGTTATCGACGCAAAGTTCAAAAGCCAGCATGTGTGATGGTATGGGGGTGCATTAGCGCCCAAGGCATGGGTAACTTACACATCTGTGAAGGCACCATTAATGCTGAAAGGTACATACAGGTTTTGGAACAACATATGCTGCCATCTTAGTGCCGTCTTTTTCATGGACGCCCCTGCTTATTTCAGCAAGACAATGCCAAGCCACATTCAGCACGTGTTACAACAGCGTGGCTTCGTAAAAAAAAGAGTGCAGGTACTTTCCTGTCACACCTGCAGTCCAGACCTGTCTCCCATCGAAAATGTGTGGCGCATTATGAAGCGTAAAATACGACAGCGGAGACCCCGGACTGTTGAACGACTGAAGCTCTACATAAAACAAGAATGGGAAAGAATTCCACTTTCAAGGCTTCAACAATTAGTTTCCTCAGTTCCCAATCGTTTATTGAGTGTTGTTAAAAGAAAAGGTGATGTAACACAGTGGTGAACATGCCCTTTCCCAACTACTTTGGCACGTGTTGCAGCCATGAATCTCTAAGTTAATAATTATTTGCAAAAAAAAAAAAAAAGTTTATGAGTTTGAACATCAAATATGTTGTCTTTGTAGTGCATTCAATTGAATATGGGTTGAAAAGGATTTGCAAATCATTGTATTCCGTTTATATTTACATCTAACACAATTTCCCAACTCATATGGAAACGGGGTTTGAACGACTTGCAGCCATTTTAAGTCCTCCAAACATCCATTGATACAGTGCACAAAAATTATTTTTCAATAAACATCTTACTATCAAATTTAACCACTTTCCACCTTAATATTGAGTTACATAAACAAGTTAAACACTTACAGACTTATATTTTCCAAGGCTTGTAAGAGCTAACACAACTTGTCTACTTCTCAATTGTCTCATAAACTGAACTGATATCGTCAACCCGGAAGTGCCCAAACTAATGACGCGTAGTATTTTCCTATCTCCACAAGGTGTCAGTAAGAGTCTACAATCAAATGGGCATAACACTTACTATGCTAATGTTAACATGTTAGCATTCTAACGTTAGCATGCTAACAGCCGGCACGTATCAACGTACCAAGTTATATGACTCTGAGACGTATAGCTGTTAAATTGGCTGAAAAAAATAGAATTCTAACGTTAGCATGTTATCAGCTAGCACGTATCAACGTACCAAGTTATAGTTGTAGAACTGTAAAAATTAACACGCTAATGTTTGCGTGCTAGTATGGTAATTTTAACATGCTAACAGTTAGCATGTGTCAAGTACCAAGTTGTATGACTTTGAGAAGCACAGCTACAAAATTGGTTACAAAGTTAGCATGGTAACGTTTTTTGCGCTACCATGCTAATATTAGCAATTTTAACATGCTAACATTTAGAATTTGTAAAGTACCAAGTTATATCAAGACTAAGTTGTATAACTGTAAAAGTTTACATGCTAATGTTCTCGTGCTAGTATGGCAATTTTAGCATGCTAACATTTAGCATTTACAAAGTACCAAGTTATATTGAGACTAAGTTAGAGAACTGTGAAAGTTAACACACTAACGTTAGCGTGCTAGTATGGTCATTTTAACATGCTAACAGTTAGCATGTGTCAAGTACCAAGTCGTATGACTTTGAGAAGTACGGCTGCAAAATTGGTCACAAAGTTAGCATGGTAACGTTTTTTTGCGCTACCATGCTAATATTAGCAATTTTAAAATGCTAACAGTTAGAATTTGTAAAGTACCAAGTTATATCAAGACTAAGTTGTATAACTGTAAAAGTTAACATGCTAATGTTCGCGTACTGGTATGGCAATTTTAACATGCTAACATTTAGCATTTGCAAAGTACCAAGTTATATCGAGACTACGTTGTAGAACTGTAAAAGTTAACACGCTAACGTTAGCGTGCTAGTTTGGTCATTTTAACATGTTAACAGTTAGCATGTGTCAAGTACCAAGTCCTATGACTTTGAGAAGTACGGCTGCAAAATTGGTTACAAAGTTAGCATGGTAACTTTTTTTTTTTGCGCTACCATGCTAGTATTAGCAATTTTAACATGCTAACATTTAGAATTTGTAAAGTACCAAGTTATATCAAGACTAAGTTGTATAAGTGTGAAAGTTAACATGCTAATGTTCGCGTGCTGGTATGGCAATTTTAACATGCTAACATTTAGCATTTGCAAAGTACCAAGTTATATCGAGACTAAGTTGTAGAACTGTAAAAGTTAACACGCTAACGTTAGCGTGCTAGTGTGGTCATTTTAACATGCTAACAGTTAGCATGTGTCAAGTACCAAGTCCTATGACTTTGAAAAGTACGGCTGCAAAATTGGTTACACAGTTAGCATGGTAACGTTTTTTTTTTTGCGCTACCATGCTAATATTAGCAATTTTAACATGCTAACATTTAGAATTTGTAAAGTACCAAGTTATATCAAGACTAAGTTGTATAACTGTAAAAGTTAACATGCTAATGTTCGCGTACTGGTATGGCAATTTTAACATGCTAACATTTAGCATTTGCAAAGTACCAAGTTATATCGAGACTAAGTTGTATAACTGTAAAAGTTAACATGCTAATGTTCGCGTACTGGTATGGCAATTTTAACATGCTAACATTTAGCATTTTTAAAGTACCAAGTTATATCAAGACTAAATTGTAGAACTGTAAAAATTAACATGCTAATGTTGGCGTGCTAGTATGGTCATTTTAACATGCTAACAGTTAGCATGTTAAAAGTACCAAGTCGTATTACTTTGAGAAGTACGGCTGCAAAATTGGTTACAAAAGTTAGCATGCTAACGTATTTTTTTGCGCTAGCATGCTAATTTTAGCATGCTACCAGTTAGCATATGTCGAACAGCAGGTTACATAAATGGAGGTGTTGGTTATTTAGTTCAGGACCGAAGTTGATTGATGAATTTGATCAACGTGTGTCGTTATCAACAGTAAAGATAGCAAAAGGAGCATTTGTCCACATGTAGTGAAGGCAAGCGGTGCTACATAAAGTTCTCTGACATAATTCTGCCCTGTGCAGAAGCCGGCTTGTAAATAAAGTCTTGACAACAAGCAAGCGTCTGTAGTTGAGTAGCAGGAGAGCGGCGGGATAAAAACCACACAAGAGCGAGTGTTGGTGGAAGCGGGATTTAAAGGAACGGCGCTGAAAAGAGGACAGGAAGAGAGGATTGTGGATTAGTGCCACGTTTTTGACACGAGGCGCTGATGTCATCCCGGCCGGCTGCCTAGCAACACATCCGGTAATTGTCGGGTCGCCATTTTGTGCCGGCTCGAAGAAATAATGGAAAATTGGCGAAAAAATGTACCATGCTAATGTTAGCATGCTAGCATGGTCATGTCAACATGCTAACAGCTAGCGTGTGCGTCAAGCATAGTTATATAACTCTGAGGTGTACAAATGTAAAAATGGCTACAATTTTTTTTATCATGCTAATGTTAGCAGGCTCGCATGGTAACGTTAACATGCTAACAGTTAGCATGTGTCAAATACCAAGTTAAATGAGTCTAAGGTGTTACGCATGCGAAAATGTCTAAAAAAAAATGATCGTGGTAATGTTAGCATGCTGGCATGCTAACATGCTAACAGCTAGCGTGCGTCAAGCACCAAGTTATATACTGTAACTCTGAGATGTACGAATGCAAAAATGGAGATAAATAAGTAATAATAAAAATAATAATAATAAATAAGAACCAGTTTTTTCTGTACTTTTTATTTTCAGACCCCCTACCCAAAAAAAAACAAAAAAAGAAAAGAAAAACAACTCTTAACACGAATCATTTTAAGACATTTAAATGAGTGGAAACATTTTTTGCAAATATTTAAAAACAATTTTTTTTTTTTTAATAGATTTCATGATGTGTTTGATTAAATTTTTGATTAAAAAATCTAAATAACAATTATTTTGTCAGTACTTATTTACACATAATTTTAGAACATTTAAATTTGTGGAAAAAATGCCTTAAAATATAAAATATATATGTATATAAATGTATTTATAAAAATATATTTTATGATGTGTTGATTAAATTTTCAATATAAAACCAAAACTAAAAAATTATTTTTTCAGTACTTAGTTACAGACCTAAAATCAAACACATCCTTTTAGAACATTTACATTTGTGGAAAAAATGCCTTAAAATATATTTAAAAAAACAATACAAAACGAAAAAACCCTATATATATATATATATATATATATATATATATATATATATATATATATATATATATATATATATATATATATATATATATATATATATATATATATAAATACGAACCCCCCGTGACCCCAAAAGGGACAAGCGGTAGAAAATGGATGGATGGATATATATATATATATATATATATATATATATATATATATATATATATATATATATATATATATATATATATTTATTTATTTTTTTTTTTATTTTTTTATTTTTTTTAAATATATTTTATTATGTGTTGATTTAATTTGCAATATAAAACCAAAACCAAACAATCTAATTAAAAAACTATTTCAGTGCTTATTTACGGACCTAACATTTAACACATAATTTTAGAACATTTAAATTTGTGGAAAAATTGCCTGAAAATATACAAAATATGTTTTAAAAATATATATATTTCATAATGTGTTGATTAAATTTTCAATATAAAACCAAAACTAAACAATCTAAAAAATAAAAAAATTTTAGTACTTTTTTACAGACCTAAAATTTAACACATCATTTTTGAACATTTTCATTTGTGGAAAAATTGCCTGAAAATATTTTTAAAAATGTATTTAAAAAAAATATATATTTCATAATATGTTGATTAAATTTTTATTATAAAACCAAAACTAAACAATCTAAATAAGAACTATTTTTGTCAGTACTTCTTTATGGACTTAAAATAAATATACCCTTTTAGAACATTTAAATTTGTGAAAAAAATAACAGAAAAATATGTATTTTTTAAAATATATTTCATAATGTGTTGATTAAATTTTCAATATAAAACCAAAACTAAACAATCTAAAGAAAAACATTTTTTTCAGTACTTATTTACGGACCTAAAATCAAACACATCATTTTAGAACATTTATATTTGTGGAAAAAATGCCTGAAAATATAAAAAATGTGTATTTAAAAAAATATATATTTCATAATGTGTTGATTACATGTTCAATATAAAACCAAAACTAAACAATCTAAATAACAAAAATTTGTTCAGTATTTATTTACGGACCTAAAATTGAACACATCATTTTAGAACATTTACATTTGTGGAAAAATTGCCTGAAAATATAAAACAATATGTCCTTTTAAAAAATATGTATTTCATAATGTGTTGATTAAATTTTCAATATAAAACCAAAACTAACCAATCTAAATATATAATTTTTTCCAGTACTTATTTATGGACCTAAAATAAAACACATCATTTTAGAACATTTATATTTGTGGAAAAAATGCCTAAAAATATAAAAAATATGCATTTAAAAAAAAAATATATTTCATAATGTGCTGATTAAATTTTTAATATAAAACCAAAACTAAACAATCTAAATAACAAATATTTTTTCAGTACTTATTTACGGACCTAAAATCAAACGTATCATTTTAAAACATTTACATTTGTAAAAAAAAAGGCCTGAAAAAATAAAAACAATATGTCTTTTAAAAATATATATATTTCATGATTAAATGTTCAATATAAAACCAAAACTAAACAATCTCAATAACTTTTTTTTTCCAGTACTTATTTACGGACTTAAAATAAAAACACATCATTTTAGAACATTTAAATTTGTGGAAAAAAATGCCTGAAAATATAAAAAATCTGTATTTTTTAAAAATATATTTCATAATGTGTTGATTAAATGGTCAATGTAAAACCAAAACTAAATAATCTAAATAATAACTATTTTTTTCAGTACTTATTTACGGACTTGAAATAAAAACACATCATTTTAGAACATTTAAATTTTGTGGAAAAAAATGCCTGAACATATAAAAAATCTGTATTTTTAAAAAATATATTTCATAATGTGTTGATTAAATGGTCAATGTAAAACCAAAACTAAATAATCTAAATAATAACTATTTTTTTCAGTACTTATTTACGGACTTAAAACTGAACACATCATTTTAGAACATTTTAATTTGTAAAAAAGATGCCTGAAAATATAAAAAAATATGTATTTTTCTAAAATATATTTCATGATTACATTTTCAATGTAAAACCAAAACTAAACAATCTAAACAACACTTTTTTCAGTACTTGTTTATGGACCTAAAATTAAACACATAATTTTATAACATTTAAATTTGTGGACAAAATGCCTGAAAATATAAAAATATGTATTTAAAAAAAATATATTTCATAATGTGTTGATAAAATTTTCAATATAAAACCAAAACTAAACAATCTAAATAACAACTATTTTTACAGTACTTATTTTACAGACCTAAATTCAAACACATCATTTTAGAACATTTACATTTGTGGAAAAATTGCCTGAAAATAAATAAAAAATATGTTTTTAAAAATATATATATATTTCATAATGTGTTGATTAAATTGTCAATATAAAACCAAAATTAAACAATTTAAATAACAACTATTTTTTTCAGTACTTATTTACGGACCTAAAATTAAAAACATAATTTTAGAACATTTAAATTTGTGTAAAAAATGCCTTAGAAAATAAAAAAATCATATTTGTAAAAAAAAAAAAATCAAAAACAAAATCTGATGAAGCAAACATTTTAGGACCCCCCCCACCTGCAGTACCTCTGCTGACCCCTAGTTGAAGACCTCAGCTGCACAAAGTAAGTCTGGCTCCGGTTCTTCAGCTCCCGGATTACACGTTTTCATTTTTCCACAGCTAAGCCTGCAAGGCAGAAGCCAAACCTTCCACTTCCTCCTCGCCGGAGTCAGAGGAGGAAATGTGGCCCAGATGTGGCTTCAAACCCGAGAAAAGCTAGGAGGGATCAGGACCGTCTTCCTGGTGACCCCCAGACCCGCTCCTTCCTGTCTCTTGTCAGCGTGCAGTGCATTGTGGGCCGCAGTCACATCACCACTTTGGCCAAACACGGCAAACGACCGCCGACGAAGCCTCTCTGCTTTCTTTTGCATTTTTTTAGTCGTAGATCAGGCGCTAAAAATAGCCGAGGTGCAAGCCAAAGCCTGTGATTAGACCCACAATTATTCAGACGTGAATCATCGATTCATGCAAACCAAGCAGAGTGAAAACATTTTGCTACTCACAAGGCAGATCTTTGTATATGTATTGAAATATAATTCATTATCAGCTCTATTAAAAATTGTACGGTACAATTTTTTTTACAGCCATTGCTTTTCCTACTAGCATAAAACGAGTAAAACATCAATACAGTATTATTGCCACTCTTCTTTTTCAGTTCCTTTAACACACCAGCAACCCTCAGTCACAATAACAACCACTCAGCATTTCCTCATTATGCACCAGTAACGGTTTGGGCGAGCGATGTTGCATTCATGAACCCCCGGAATTATGAGCGTCAAACTTAATTAATTACATTATGGAAGTATTTGAATTACTAGCCTGTCACACAATCTCTGCCTTTGCCTCTCAGATTTGTCATGCAGGGATTGTAGGAATTATTCTGGGACATTTTATGTTATGTTTCACGTCAAATTAATGTCATTTTTGCAAGATTAAAGTCAAATATGTTATGAAAAAAAATCATTTATTTTTATTTTTTTATTTTTTTAGAAAAAATATAGTAATATTGTGAGAAAAGGTTGTCATTGTACAATAATCATGTCAGGCCATTGTTAATTTTTTTTATTTTAATTTTATTATTTACAATACCCAAAACCAGTGAAGTTGGCACGTTGTGTAAATGGTAAATAAAAACAAAATACAATGATTTGCAAATCCTTTTCAACTTATGTTCAATTGAATAGACTGCAAACACAAGATACTTAACGTTCCAACTGGAAAACTATGTTCTTTTTTGCAAATATTAGCTCATTTGGAAGTTGATGCCTGCAACATGTTTCAAAAAAAGCTGGCACAAGTGGCAAAAACGACTAAAGAAGTCGAGGAATGCTCATCAAAGACTTATTTGGAACATCCCACAGGTGAACAAGCTAATTGGGAACAGGTGGGTGCCATGATTGGGTATAAAAGCAGCTTCCATGAAATGCTCAGTCATTCACAAACAAGGACGGGGCGAGGGTCACCACTTTGTCAACAAATGCCTGAGCAAATTATTTAAAAACAACATTTCTCAACCAGTAATTGCAAGGAATTTAGGGATTTCACCATCTACGGTCCGTAATATCATCAAAAGGTTCTGAGAATCTGGAGAAATCACTGCACGTAAGCGACTAAGCCCGTGACCTTGGATCCCTCAGGCAGTACTGCATCAAAAAGCGACATCAGTGTGTAAAGGATATCACCACACGGGCTCAGGAACACTTCAGAAACCCACTGTCAGTAACTACAGTTTGTCGCCACATCTGTAAGTGCAAGTTAAAACTCTACTATGCAAAGCGAAAGCCATTTACCAACAACACCCAGAAACACCACCGGCTTCGCTGGGCCGGAGCTCATCTAAGATGGACTGATGCAAAATGTAAAAGTGTTCTGTGGTCTGACGAGTCCACAGTTCAAATTGTTTTTGGAAAATGTGGACGTCGTGTCCTCCGGACCAAAGAGGAAAAGAACCATCCGGATTGTTCTAGGCGCAAAGTTGAAAAGCCAGCATGTGTGATGGTATGGGGGTGTATTAGTGCCCAAGACATGGGTAACTTACACATCTGTGAAGGCACCATTAATGCTGACAGGTATATACAGGTTTTGGAGCAACATATGCTGCCATCCAAGCAACGTTACCATGGACGCCCCTGCTTATTTCAGCAAGATAATGTCAAACCACGTGTTACATCAACGTGGCTTCATAGTAAAAGAGTGCGGGTACTAGACTGGCCTGGCTGTAGTCCAGACCTGTCTCCCATTGACGCAATATAAAGCCTAAAATACCACAACGAAGACCCCCGGACTGTTGAACAACTTAAGCTGTACATCAAGCAAGAATGGGAAAGAATTCCACCTGAGAAGCTTAAAAAATGTGGTCTCCTCAGTTCCCAAACGTTTACTGAGTGTTGTTAAAAGGAAAGGCCATGTAACACAGTGGTGAACATGCCCTTTCCCAACTACTTTGGCACGTGTTGCAGCCATGGAATTCTAAGTTAATTATTATTTGCAAAAAACAAATAATGTTTATGAGTTTGAACATCAAATATCTTGTCTTTGCAGTCTATTCAACTGAAAATGGGTTGAAAATGATTTGCAAATCATTGTATTCCGTTTATATTTACATCTAACACAATTTCCCAACTCATATGGAATCGGGGTTTGTACATTTTAAACCAACAGCCTCTTGGCTGCCCGCTGGTAATTTCAGGGGGTGTAAGAAAACGCTGAGAGTTCGATTGTTAATAGGGGTGTAGATTTTTGCGTACCGGACAATTCGATCCGATTCGATTCCTGGGGTGACGATTCGATTCAGACTTGATTCTTTATTCAACAAATCAAACCGATTTTTGCAGTGTATTATTTGTATTGTTATTATTTTTAAAAACATGGCCTGAAAGCATCGTTTAAAAAAAAAATTCTTATTAAAAAAATAATATAATACTAATTAATTAATTAAATAGATTTTTGAAAAATCAATTTAGAATGGGGACGAATAAGAATCCCTAATCGGATGTGAATACATTTTTATGTGCACCCCTACAATTTAAAAGTAGTGATTTGGTACTAGTTAAGGTAAAACGTCAATGATACTCATCCCTACTCAGAATGTTTTAACATGAACAATGGTGCGGTTTTTCATCCAGTTAGTCCAAAAAAAAAACAAAAAAAAACTTTATGTTTGAGCACATCAGAACATGAGAAAATGCAAGTTTTTTTCCCCAGACTTTTCAGTCTTCGGAGTTCATGTTTGTTTTCTCACGTAAGGCAAACTTCCAGGCCCGTCGGCTAAAATGACGTCCGCTGATTGCAGCCATTAAAAGCCTGTTACACTCAATGAGTAATTCCCGATAAGTATATAGAATAATAGCGGCGACGATCGGAAAGGTGTTCTTGGGTTACACGGAGCTGCCGGAGGAGACGATGCATCGGGGGATTATTTGTTTTTGTGGTTTTGGAACGACGCTCTCCTCGACTGCTGCTGGAAGAGAAGCTTGAGGAGAAA
>NC_084573.2:33157500-33172500 GCF_033978685.3 Nerophis lumbriciformis
CCGTTGATTTATTATTGCGTGTTTTCCAATTAGTGCCGAGTGGAGAACGGCTCGCAGCGATTTACACTCGCGTGACCTGGGATGTTTATTGATGGCTCGTAGATCATTACTATATGGTGCATAGAACGTGATTTGAAACTGTTTATTTTTAATTATATATGTCATGGTTAGTGCTTATGACATATTTATTATCATAGGGCACGCTGATACTTTCCATTACAGACTTTAATTGTATCCATTCATTTTCATTTAGAGAGCACTGAGCTGGGAAATACATTAACAGCAGCAACAGCTTGCATTAAGGTAATAATCAGAGCCGTTCCTCCCTATATGAAGAGATGCCCCAACCGATACGCAGAGCCACCCCTCCCAATACAAAGAGACGCCCCTCTCCATACGCAGAGTCACCCCTCCGATACACAGAACCGCCCCTTCCGATACGCAGAGCCGCCCCTCTCGATACGCACAGCCGCCCCTCCCGATACGCAGAGCCATTCCTCCCGATATGCAGAGCCGCCCCTCCCTATGCGCAGAACCGTCCCTCCCGATACGCAGAGCCACCCCTGTCGATACGCACATCCGCCCCTCTCGATACGCAGAGCCACCCCTCCCTATGCCCAGACCCAGCCCTCCCGATACGCAGAGCCACCCTTCCCAATACGAAGATCCACCCCTCCCGATACGCAGAGTCACCCCTCCCAATACGCAGAGCCGTCCCTCCCGATACGCAGAGCCGCACCTCCCTATGCGCAGAGCCACCCCTGCGGATTTTTGAAAATTATAAAATCGATTTTGAATCGCCATTAAGGTGTGAGTCGATTTGCTGAGCCGCCCCTCCCAATATGCATAGCCACCCCTCCCGAAAGGCAGAGCCGCCCCTCCAGATTTTTGAAAATTATAAATCGATTTTGAATCGCCATTAAGGTGTGAGTCGATTTGCTGAGCCGCCCCTCCCGATATGCAGAGCCACTCCTCCCTATAGGCAGAGCCGCCCCTACCTATGTGCAGAGCAACCCCTCCAGATATGCGAAGCCGCCCCTCCCGATACGCAGAGCCGCCCCTCTCGATACGCACAACCGCCCCTCCCGATACGCAGAGCCACCCCTCCCTATGCCCAGACCCAGCCCTCCCGATACGCAGAGCCACCCTTCCCAAAACAAAGATCCACCCCTCCCTATACGCAGAATCACCCCTCCCAATACGCAGACCCGTCCCTCCCGATACGCAGAGCCGCACCTCCCTATGCGCAGAGCCACCCCTCCGTATTTTTGAAAATTATAAATCGATTTTGAATCGCCATTAAGGTGTGAATCGATTTGCTGAGCCGCCCCTCCCGATATGCAGAGCCACCCCTCCCTATAGGCAGAGCCGCCCCTACCGGCGGCATGGCGTAGTGGGTAGAGCAACCGTGCCAGAAACCTGAGGGTTGCAGGTTCGCTCCCCGCCTCTTACCATCCAAAAAATCGCTGCCGTTGTGTCCTTGGGCAGGACACTTCACCCTTTGCCCCCGGTGCCACTCACACCGGTGAATTGAATGATGAATGATAGGTGGTGGTCGGAGGGGTCGTTGGCGCAAATTGCAGCCACGCTTCTGTCAGTCTACCCCAGGGCAGCTGTGGCTATGAAAGTAGCTTACCACCACCAGGTGTGAATGATTGATGGGTTCTAGATGTAAAGCGACTTTGGGTACTTAGAAAAGCGCTATATAAATTTCAGTTATTATTATTATTATTATTACCTATGTGCAGAGCAACCCCTCCAGATATGCGAAGCCGCCACTCCCGATTCGCAGAACCGCCCCTCTTGATACGCACAACTGCCCCTCCCGATACGCAGAGCCACCCCTCCCTATGGGCAGAGCCAGTACTCCTGATACGCAGAGCCACCCTTCCCAATACGAAGATCCACCCCTCCCGATACGCAGAGCCACCCCTCCCTATGGGCAGCGCCAGTCCTCCTGATACGCAGAGCCACCCTTCCCAATACGAAGATCCACCCCTCCCGATACGCAGAGTCACCCCTCCCGATACGCAGAGCCGTCCCTCCTGATACGCAGAGCCACCCCTTCCTATGCGCAGAGCCACCCCTCCGGATTTTTGAAAATTATAAATCAATTTTGAATCGCGATTAAGGTGTGAATCGATTTTTTTTGTGCACCCTAATTAAAAAAATTATGCCAAGGGCCCAAATATAGCCAGTTGCGGCCCTTGCTATAATGCAATAAACTCAGCGTCCGTATTAAGTATATTATTAATGCTCCGTTGCAAGGTGAGACAGGAAGTGGATCCCGATGACATCATCAACCAGGTGAAAGCTTCTTCCCCTCCTGTCCTTAAGGCACTTCCTGTCTGTTTCTTAAGAGCTGTCGAGAATCCGGCTTTGGTTTCTCTCCCGTCGTTAATTCATCATCATCATCATCGCCGCCATGGTTTTTGTTATTCCTGCGAGTCCACAATCAGCCTCGCAGCATTAGCCTTGGCACGTAGGAGCGAAACTTTAGTCTTTGCGGTCTTCAACGCCGGCTCCTTTGGAATCCTGGAAACACAACTCCGAGACACGGAATGCCCCGCAGACATGGAGATGCAGATTATTATTGTTGTTTTTTTGCAAGGAACTTTATATTTTGTTTACAGGATCGTCCAGTCCTGTTCATGTTGTGTATAAAAATAAAAAAATAAAAAAAACAGAATTTAGTGAAATGGAACTTTTGACCCATATGGTTTTGCTGAGGCAGTTTGCAGCAATCTGTGGTTCCATCTGGTCGCCGTGGTTACTCCCCACCTCCTTTTTTTTTTTTTTTTGCTTTCACTTCCACCACAGCACGCCGCCCCGGTTTGGAAATAGTCTGACAAAACATCCTAAGGGGGGTGTCCGGGTTGGACGCCTGCGTGGGAATTAGCGCTTCTCTCAAGGTGCCCCTTTGATGCATCCGAGTGTCTCGGGCTATTTTCGCGCCACGGGGCCCGAAGTTTTGTGTTAAATCAGATCTTTTCATGTTCTCCTTCTCATTACCAGAACAAATATGTGACTTTGACACATGTCTAATGCAGTGACCTTCAATTATTTTCTGTCACGCCCCCCCCCTAAAGGGACAACTTTTTCACGCCCCCCCGTTTCAAGCCGCCCCTGTTTATTTTTTTTAAATCTGTATGTATCAAGATAAATGTTTACTAACACTAAAGATGCGATTACGCCTTTGCCCCTTTCCCCTGACATCTCAATAGTTATGGCTCAGTTGGTAGAGCGGCCGTACCAGCAACTTGAGGGTTCCAGGTTCGATCCCCGCTTCCGCCATCCTAGTCATTGCCGGTGTGTCCTTGGGCAAGACGCTTTACCCACTACTGCAGTGATCTTCAATTATTTAGTCACTGCCGGTGTGTCCTTGGGCAAGACGCTTTACCCACTAATGCAGTGATCTTCAATAATTTTCTGTCACGCCCCCCCCTAAAGGGACGACTTTTTCACGCCCCCCCCCGTTTCAAGCCGCCCCTGTTTATTTTTTTTAAATCTGTATGTATCAAGATAAATGTTTACTAACACTAAAGATGCAATTACGCCTTTGCCCCTTTCCCCTGACATCTCAATAGTTATGGCTCGGTTGGTAGAGCGGCCGTACCAGCAACTTGAGGGTTCCAGGTTTGATCCTCGCTTCCGCCATCCTAGTCATTGCCGGTGTGTCCTTGGGCAAGACGCTTTACCCACTACTGCAGTGATCTTCAATTATTTAGTCACTGCCGGTGTGTCCTTGGGCAAGACGCTTTACCCACTAATGCAGTGATCTTCAATTATTTTCTGTCACGCCCCCCCCTAAAGGGACAACTTTTTCACGTCCCCCCCGTTTCAAGCCGCCCCTGTTTATTTTTTTTTAAATCTGTGTGTATCAAGATAGTTGTTTACTAACACTAAAGATGCAATTACGCCTTTGCCCCTTTCCCCTGACATCACAATAGTTATGGCTCGGTTGGTAGAGCGGCCGTACCAGCAACTTGAGGGTTCCAGGTTCGATCCCCGCTTCCGCCATCCTAGTCACTGCCGGTGTGTCCTTGGGCAAGACGCTTTACCCACTACTGCAGTGATCTTCAATTATTTAGTCACTGCCGGTGTGTCCTTGGGCAAGACGCTTTACCCAATAATGCAGTGATCTTCAATTATTTTCTGTCACGCCCCCCCCTAAAGGGACAACTTTTTCACGTCCCCCCCGTTTCAAGCCGCCCCTGTTTATTTTTTTTAAATCTGTGTGTATCAAGATAGTTGTTTACTAACACTAAAGATGCAATTACGCCTTTGCCCCTTTCCCCTGACATCTCAATATTTATAGCTCGGTTGGTAGAGCGGCCGTACCAGCAACTTGAGGGTTCCAGGTTCGATCCCCGCTTCCGCCATCCTAGTCACTGCCGTTGTGTCCTTGGGCAAGACACTTTACCCACCTGCTCCCAGTGCCACCCACACTGGTGTAAAGGATATCTTAGATATTGGGTTTCACTATGTAAAAGTGCTTGGAGTCACTAGAGAAAAGCGCTATATAAATATAAATCACGTCACTTCATTTAAGACGCACTGCATTAAACGGGCTGTTTGGAATTTGCTCGCAGTTACATTTTATTTTTTTGAAGTTAACGTTCATTTTATTTTATCTATCTGTATGTGTCGAGATTTACTCCATACTTCCCGAAAGTTATATTTTTCTAGGGGACAGAAGTTTCCTGAAAATTATGTTTATTTATTTATTAGGGGTGTGAACCTTTGCACACCCAACAATCCGATCCTCGAGGTGGCGATTCCGTTCAGGGGCGATTCAAACCGATTCATGCAATGTACAAAACCAGTGAAATTGGCATTGTCTGTTTGAAATAAGCAGGGGCGTCCATGTGACCTTGCTTGGATGGCGACGTATGTTGCTCCAAAACCTGTATGTACCTTTCAGCATTAATGGTGCCTTCACAGATGTGTAAGTTACCCATGCCTTGGGCACTAATACACCCCCATACCATCACAGATGCTGGCTTTTCAACTTTTGCGCCTAGAACAATCCGGATGGTTCTTTTCCTCTTTGATCCGGAGGACACGACGTCCACAGTTTTCAGAAAACAATTTGAACTGTGGACTCGTCAGACCACGGAACACTTTTCCACTTTGCATCAGTCCATCTTAGATGAGCTCGGGCCCAGCGAAGCCGGCGGAGTTTCTGGGTGTTGTTGATAAATGTCTTTCGCTTTGCATAGTAGAGTTTTAGCTTGCACTTACAGATGTGGCGACAAACTGTAGTTACTGACAGTGGTTTTCTGAAGTGTTCCTGAGCCCGTGTGGTGATATCCTTTACACACCGATGTCGCTTTTTGATGCAGTACCGCCTGGGGGATCGAAGGTCACGGCCTTGGCGCTTACGTGCAGTGATTTCTCCAGATTCTCTGAACCCTTTGATGATATTACGGACCGTAGATGGTGAAATCCCTAAATTCCTTGCAATAGCTTGTTGAGTAATGTTGTTCTTAAACTTTTCGACAATTTGCTCACGCATTTGTTCACAAAGTGGTGACCTTGGACCTGTCCTTGTTTGTGAATGACTGAGCATTTCATGCAAGCTGCTTTTTATATCCAATCATGGCACCCACCTGTTCCCAATTAGCCTGTTCACCTGTGGTATGTACCAAAAAAGTGTCTGATGAGCATTCCTCAACTTCCTCAGTCTTTTTTGCCACTTGTGTCAGCTTTTTTGAAACATGTTGCAGGCATCAAAGTCCAAATGAGCTAATATTTGCCAAAAATAACAAAGTTTACCAGTTCGAATGTTAACTATCTTGTCTTTGCAGTCTATTCAATTGAATATAAGTTGAAAAGGATTTTCAAATCGTTGTATTTTGTTTTTATTTACCATTTACACAACGTGCCAACTTCACTGGTTTAGGGTTTTGCAAAATCATAAAATAAAATCATCAATCAATCAATGTTTATTTATATAGCCCTAAATCACAAGTGTCTCAAAGGGCTGCTCAAGCCACGACGATATTCTCGGTTCAGAGCCCACATCAGGGCAAGGAAAAACTCACAATCTAGTGGGACGTCGATGAAAATAAAAATAAAAAAATAAAATAAATAAAATAAATAAAATAAATAAAATAAATATATAAGAAAATAAAATCATAAAAACAACAATATATAATAGTGACTTTTTTTTTTCATACAATTGTTTTTATTAGAACCAAATACGTGAATTGTTTTTATTTATCTATTTACTATTAAATCATTTTTTAAATTTGGACAGTATCACTTTTATTTTTATTATTTTTTATTATTTTCTTACTCCATTTTTTTAACCTACATTATTTAGAATAAAGTCCAAAACCAGTCTCTTGTTTCTTGAATGTGTAAACAATAACAAAAAAATATATAAAATGTGATCATAACAATCATTGATCTAATCGCTGCAGTATCGACCACATGCTGGCTTGGTATCGTTTCTCCCGATATTGGTATTGCTCCGCCCACACATTCCGCTTAGGTGTGCCATGTCTAGCTAGTCCTCCAGTGATAACACTACTTGTAAGAAACTGTATTTGCTGCTACATTACTCCCCGTCGCCCGCATGCATGGCGACGATAACAGCTTCGTCGGTATCGCTCATGGCCTTGTGGACAAAGCACCGGTCTCTCCGTCTGGAGGCGAGGAAGAGGAGCGGAGTGACAAAGTCAAAAGCCGATCGATTCGGCAGGCATCGCCTTTCAGCGCGCCTCCCGGAGGAGGGTCAGACGATCGCTCGTTAATTCTCGCTCAGGTGGCGTGACGCCCCCAACTTGGCGCCTGCAACCCTGTCCCCGGTTAATTGAAAGGCGCTGATGTTGTAAATGGATCGCACGCCGCGCTGACTCTGGTCACGCCCAGGTGCCAGGACCGGTGCCGGATTTTATAATTAATACAGAGAAGTGTCGCTGCTCTTCTTGTTGTCTTTTTAGGAGTTCAGCTTAAAGGGCACGTAAAGTACAATTTATTTGTGGGGGTTATTTAGCTACTGTCAATGAACCTCTAAAAAATAACCCAAACTAAAGTATTTAAAAAAAAATAAAATTAAAAAATTAAAAAAATTATTAATTCCGATTCCAAAATGATTCATACTTTTAAAAAATTAAATAAAATACAAAATCAAATTTTTAAAAGACATTTTTAGGCCATTTCCATGAATGAACTTTTATAAGCTACGACCTGTTTTGAAAAAGCTTCATGTTACAGTTAGCATTTTAGCAAGCTAGATTTGCTTTGCTAATTTAGTAGGTATACACCTCAGTGTCATATATTTTGGTATTGCACTAATTCTAACTGCTTTTTGTTTAGCTCATTTTTCTCACATATCTTGTTACTTGACAAATGCTACCTGTCTGCATGCTAACGTTATTATGCTAGCTTTCTTTTGTTAAAAAGTTAAAGTTAAAGTACCAATGATTGTCACACACACACTAGGTGTGGCGAAATTATTCTCTGCATTTAACCCATCACCCTTGATCACCCCCTGGGAGGTGAGGGGAGCAGTGGGCAGCAGCGGTGGCCGCGCCCGGGAATCATTTTTGGTGATTTAACCCCCAATTCCAACCCTTGATACTGAGTGCCAAGCAGGGAGGTAATGGGTCCCATTTTTATAGTCTTTGGTATGACTCGGCCGGGGTTTGAACCCACAACCTACCGATCTCAGGGCGGACACTCTAACCACTAGGCCACTGAGTAGGCTAATGGCTAATGTTGTTGGTAGGGGTGTGGGAAAAAATCGATTTGAACTCAAATCGTGATTCTCACATTGTACGATTCAGTATCGATTCTCATTTTTCAAAAATCGATTTAAACATTTTTTTTTTCTTTTTTTTTTAAAATTTTTTTTAATTAATCAATCCAACAAAATAATACACAGCAATGAATAGAGAATTGTTTTGAATCGGAAACATATAGTTTTTGAATCGAGAATCGCGTTGAATCGAAAAAAATCGATTTATAATCGAATCGTGACCCCAAGAATCGATATTGAATCCAATCGTGGGACACCTAAAGATTTGCAGCCCTAGTTGTCGGTATACAACTCCGTCAAATTTTGGTGGTACTTGAAGCATGCTAACGTTAGCATGACAGCATTTTAAACACATTTTTCAGATACACACCTCAGAGTGATATATTTTTGTACTTGACACATGTTACAGTTAGCATTTTAGCATGCAAACATGGTCATGGTAGTTTTGTTTTTTCTCTAATATAGCATGTTTACACAACAGTGTCATATTTTGGTATTTCACTAATGCTAACTGTAAGCATGCTATTATTAACATGTTAGTGTAGTACTTTTAGAATACTAGCTTTTTGTTTATCTAATTTTTCTCAAATATTTTGTTACTTGACAAATGCTACCTGTCGGCATGCTAACGTTGTTATGCTAGCTTTCTTTTAGCTAATGTTGTCGGTATACAACTCTGTCAAATTTTGGTGGTACTTGAAGCATGTTAAAGTTAGCATGACAGCATTTTAAACACATTTTTCAGATACGCACTTCAGAGTGATATGTTTTTGTAATTGATACATTTTACAGTTTGCGTTTTAGCATTTTATATATATATTTTTTTGCTAATTTAGTAGGTATACACCTCTGTCATATTTTGGGGTATTTCACTAATGCTAACTGTAAGCATGCTATTATTAACATGTTAGTGTAGTACTTTTAAAATACTAGCTTTTTGTTTATCTAATTTTTCTCAAAATTTTGTTACTTGACAAATGCTACCTGTCGGCATGCTAACGTTGTTATGCTAGCTTTCTTTTGGCTAATGTTGTCGGTATACAACTCTGTCAAATTTTGGTGGTACTTGAAGGATGCTAAAGTTAGCATGACAGCATTTTAAACACATTTTTCAGATACACACCTCAGAGTGATATGTTTTTGTGATTGATACATTTTACAGTTAGCGTTTTAGCATTCTATATATTTTTTTCTTCGCTAATTTAGCAGGTATACACCTCAGTGTCATATTTTGGGGTATTTCACTAATGCTAACTGTAAACATGCTATTGTTAACATGTTAGCATGATTCTTTTAGCATGGTTGCCTTTTGTTTAGCTAATTTTTCTCAAATATTTTGTTATTTGACGAATGCTACCTGTCAGCATGCTAACATTATTATGCTTGCTTTTTCCCCCCCCCCTAATGTTGTCGGTATACAACTCAGTCATATTTTGGTACTTGAGGCATGCTAACGTTAGCATGCTAGCATTTTAAACACATTTTCCAGATACACACCTCAGAGTGATATATTTTTGTACTTGACACATTTTACAGGTAACATTTTAACATGCTAGATTTTTTTTTTGCTAATTTAGTAGGTATACACCTCAGTGTCATATTTTGGGGTATTTCACTTATTCTAACTGTAAGCATGCTATTGTTAACATGTTAGCATGGTACTTTTAGCATGGTTGCTTTTTGTTTAGCTCATTTTTCTCAAATATTTTGTTACTTGACGAATGCTTCCTGTCGGCATGCTAACGTTATATGCTAGCTTTATTTTGGCTAATGTTGTCGATATACAACTCAGTGAAATTTTGATGGTACTTGAAGCATGCTAATGTTAGCATGATAGCATTTTAAACACATTTTTTTTTCAGATACACACCTCAGAGTGATATATTTTTGTAATTGACACATTTTACAGGTAACATTTTAACATGCTAGATTTTTTTTTGCGAATTTAGTAGGTATACACCTCGGTGTAATTTTTCGGGGTATTTCACTAATGTTAACTGTAAGAATGCTATTATTAACAAATTAGTGTTGTACTTTTAGAATGTTAGCTTTTTGTTCAACTAATTTTTCTCATATTTTGTTACTTGACAAATGCTACCTGTCGGCATGCTAACGTTGTTATACTAGCTTTCTTTTGGCTAATGTTGTCGGTATACAACTCCGTCAAATTTTGGTGGTACTTGAAGCATGCTAATGTTAGCATGATAACATTTTAATTTTTTTTTTTCAGATACACACCTTCGAGTGATGTATTGTTATACTTAACACATTTTACAGTTAGCATTTTAGCATGCTAGATTTTGTTTTGCTAATTTAGTAGGTATACACCTCGGTGTCATATTTCGGGGTATTTCACTAATGCGATCTGTAAGCATGTTATTATTAACAAATTAGTGTTGTACTTTTAGAATGTTAGCTTTTTGTTCAACTATTTTTTCTCATATTTTGTTCCTTGACAAATGCTACCTGTCGGCATGCTAACGTTGTTATACTAGCTTTCTTTTGGCTAATGTTGTCGGTATACAACTCAGTCAAATTTTGGTGGTACTTGAAGCATGCTAATGTTAGCATGATAGCATTTTAAACACATTTTTCAGATACACACCTCAGAATGATATATTTTTATACTTAACACATTTTACAGTTAGCATTTTAGCATGCTAGATTTTGTTTTGCTAATTTAGTAGGTATACACCTCAGTGTCATATTTCGGGGTATTTTACTAATGCTAACTGTAAGCATGCTATTATTAATATATTAGTGTAGTACTTTTAGAATGTTAGCTTTTTGTTTAACTATTATTTCTCATATATTTTGTTACTTAACGAATGCTACCTGTCGGCACGCTAACGTTGTTATGCTTGCTTTCCCCCCCTAATGTTGTCGGTATACAACTCAGTCATATTTTGGTACTTCAGGCATGTTTTGCTAATTTAGCAGGTATACACCTCAGTGTCATATTTTGGGGTATTTCACTAATGCTAACTGTAAGCATGCTATTATTAACATATTAGTGTAGTATTTCAGCATGCTTACTTTTTGTTTAGCTCATTTTTCTCATATATTTTGTTACTTGACGAATGCTTCCTGTCGGCATGCTAACGTTGTTATACTAGCTTTCTTTTAAATAATGTTGTCGGTATACAACTCCGTCAAATTTTGGTGGTACTTGAAGCATGCTAATGTTAGCATGATAGCATTTTAAACCTTTTTTTTTCAGATACACACCTCAGAGTGATATATTTTTGTAATTGACACATTTTACAAGTAACATTGTAACATGTTAGATTTTTTTTTGCAAATTTAGTAGGTATACACCTCGTAGTCATATTTCGGGGTATTTCACTAATGCGATCTGTAAGCATGCTATTATTAACAAATTAGTGTTGTACTTTTAGAATGTTAGCTTTTTGTTCAACTAACTTTTCTCATATTTTGTTACTTGACAAATGTTACCTGTCGGCATGCTAACGTTGTTATACTAGCTTTCTTTTGAATAATGTTGTCGGTATACAACTCAGTCAAATTTTGGTGGTACTTGAAGCATGCTAATGTTAGCATGCTAGCATTTTAAACACATTTTTCAGATACACACCTCAGAATGATATATTTTTATACTTAACACATTTTACAGTTAGCATTTTAGCATGCTAGATTTTGTTTTGCTAATTTAGTAGGTATACACCTCAGTGTCATATTCCGGGGTATTTTACTAATGCTATCTGTAAGCATGCTATTATTAACAAATTAGTGTTGTACTTTTAGAATGTTAGCTTTTTGTTCAACTAATTTTTCTCATATTTTGTTACTTGACAAATGTTACCTGTCGGCATGCTAACGTTGTTATACTAGCTTTCTTTTGGCTAATGTTGTCGGTATACAACTCCGTCAAATTTTGGTGGTACTTGAAGCATGCTAATGTTAACATGATAGCATTTTAAACAATTTTTTTCAGATACACACCTTTGAGTGATATATTTTTATACTTAACGCATTTTACAGTTAGCATTTTAGCATGCTAGATTTTGTTTTGCGAATTTAGTAGGTATACACCTCGGTGTCATATTTCGGGGTATTTTACTAATGCTAACTGTAAGCATGCTATTATTAATATATTAGTGTAGTACTTTTAGAATGTTAGCTTTTTGTTTAACTATTATTTCTCATATATGTTGTTACTTAACGAATGCTACCTGTCGGCATGCTAACGTTGTTATGCTTGCTTTCCCCCCTTAATGTTGTCGGTATACAACTCAGTCATATTTTGGTACTTCAGGCATGTTTTGCTAATTTAGCAGGTATACACCTCAGTGTCATATTTTGGGGTATTTCACTAATGCATACTGTAAGCATGCTATTATTAACATATTAGTGTAGTATTTCAGCATGCTACCTTTTTGTTTAGCTCATTTTTCTCATATATTTTGTTACTTGACGAATGCTTCCTGTCGGCATGCTAACGTTATATGCTAGCTTTCTTTTGGCTAATGTTGTCGATATACAACTCAGTGAAATTTTGATGGTACTTGAAGCATGCTAATGTTAGCATGATAGCATTTTAAACACATTTTTTTTCAGATACACACCTCAGAGTGATATATTTTTGTAATTGACACATTTTACAGTTAGCATTTTAGCATGCTAGATTTTGTTTTGTGAATTTAGTAGGTATACACCTCGGTGTCATATTTCGGGGTATTTTACTAATGCTAACTGTAAGCATGCTATTATTAATATATTAATGTAGTACTTTTAGAATGTTAGCTTTTTGTTTAACTATTATTTCTCATATATTTTGTTACTTAACGAATGCTACCTGTCGGCATGCTAACGTTGTTATGCTTGCTTTCCCCCCCTAATGTTGTCGGTATACAACTCAGTCATATTTTGGTACTTCAGGCATGTTTTGCTAATTTAGCAGGTATACACCTCAGTGTCATATTTTGGGGTATTTCACTAATGCTAACTGTAAGCATGCTATTATTAACATATTAGTGTAGTATTTCAGCATGCTTATTTTTTGTTTAGCTCATTTTTCTCATATATTTTGTTACTTGACGAATGCTTCCTGTCGGCATGCTAACGTTATATGCTAGCTTTCTTTTGGCTAATTTTGTCGATATACAACTCAGTGAAATTTTGATGGTACTTGAAGCATGCTAATGTTAGCATGATAGCATTTTAAACACATTTTTTTTCAGATACACACCTTTGAGTGATATATTTTTATACTTCACACATTTTACAGTTAGCATTTTAGCATGCTAGATTTTGTTTTGAGAATTTAGTAGGTATACACCTCGGTGTCATATTTCGGGGTATTTTACTAATGCTAACTGTAAGCATGCTATTGTTAACATGTTAGCATGGTACTTTTAGCATGGTTACTTTTTGTTTAGCTCATTTTTCTCAAATATTTTGTTACTTGACAAATGCTACCTGTCGGCATGCTAACGTTGTTATACTAGCTTTCTTTTGGCTAATGTTGTCGGTATACAACTCAGTCAAATTTTGGTGGTACTTGAAGCATGCTAATGTTAGCATGATAGCATTTTAAACAATTTTTTTCAGATACACACCTTCGAGTGATATATTTTTATACTTAACACATTTTACAGTTAGCATTTTAGCATGCTAGATTTTGTTTTGCGAATTTAGTAGGTATACACCTCAGTGTCATATTTCGGGGTATTTTACTAATGCTAACTGTAAGCATGCTATTATTAATATATTAGTGTAGTACTTTTAGAATGTGAGCTTTTTGTTTAACTATTATTTCTCATATATTTTGTTACTTAACGAATGCTACCTGTCGGCATGTTAACGTTGTTATACTTGCTTTTTTTCCCCCCTAATGTTGTCGGTATACAACTCAGTCATATTTTGGTACTTCAGGCATGTTTTGCTAGTTTAGTAGGTATACACCTCAGTGTCATATTTTGGGGTATTTCACTAATGCTAACTGTAAACATGCTATTATTAACATATTAGTGTAGTATTTCAGCATGCTTACTTTTTGTTTAGCTCATTTTTCTCATATATTTTGTTACTTGACGAATGCTTCCTGTCGGCATGCTAACGTTATATGCTAGCTTTCTTTTGGCTAATTTTGTCGATATACAACTCAGTGAAATTTTGATGGTACTTGAAGCATGCTAATGTTAGCATGATAGCATTTTAAACAATTTTTTTCAGATACACACCTTCGAGTGATATATTTTTATACTTAACACATTTTACAGTTAGCATTTTAGCATGCTAGATTTTGTTTTGCGAATTTAGTAGGTATACACCTCTGTCATATTTCGGGGTATTTTACTAATGCTAACTGTAAGCATGCTATTATTAATATATTAGTGTAGTACTTTTAGAATGTTAGCTTTTTGTTTAACTATTATTTCTCATATATTTTGTTACTTAACGAATGCTACATGTCGGCATGCTAACGTTGTTATACTAGCTTTCTTTTGAATAATGTTGTCGGTATACAACTCAGTCAAATTTTGGTGGTACTTGAAGCATGCTAATGTTAGCATGCTAGCATTTTAAACACATTTTTCAGATACACACCTCAGAATGATATATTTTTATACTTAACACATTTTACAGTTAGCATTTTAGCATGCTAGATTTTGTTTTGCTAATTTAGTAGGTATACACCTCAGTGTCATACTTCGGGGTATTTCACTAATGCTAACTGTAAGCATGCTATTATTAACATGTTAACAAGCTTTTTTTTAAATCTCATTTTGCTCATCTATTTAGTTCCGATTCCTGGGTTTGACGATTCCTTTAAGACTCGATTCCAGATTCAAATCGGTTCTCACAAATTATTATTTGGCAAAATACTCATAATGGAATGTTTTTTTAAAGACAGGTTTCAAGTCAGAAAAGCTATTTCTGGTTACATTGTACGGAGCCCCTAAAGGGACATGGGGGAACAATTTTTTGTATACATTTTATTTTTATTTTTTATTTATTTTTGGCCATGTATCTCGTGCGCACGAGATACATGTAAAAAAAAAAAAAATAAATAAAAAAAAAATAATAATAATAATAATAATAATAATAATAATAATAATACTATAATTTTTTTTTTTTTTAGACATGTATCTCGTATGCACGAGACAGTTTCTCCTGCGCATTACATACATGTCAAAAAAAACAACTTTATAACTTTATAAAAAGCACGAGAAACTTTCTCGTGCGCACGAGATCATGTCTAAAAAAAA
>NC_084573.2:33177500-33180000 GCF_033978685.3 Nerophis lumbriciformis
ATCTAAATGTCCCATTTTGAAAATATTATAAAAAAACATAAAAAGTGGAATGAAAAATCATAAAGGTAAAATATGACAATAAAATCTTGCATTATTGACACTAATAACACAAAGTTACCACGCAGGCTATTTCTTTATTTACAACTGACATCAATCAAAAAAAAATAATAACAATAGTTACTTTTTTGTTAAAAAAAAAAAGAAGTCTAAAGCATTGTTTACCTATTTTTAGGCTCCTATTACTCAACATAAAAAATTCAATTAAAAATTTTTTTTGACATAAGAAAACAGGATTTTCTTGGAAAAGTAGGGCATAAAACATAAAAATTTTTTATTAAATATGGCAACTGCTATATCTGAAGTTGACTGTATAGATATTTAAATGTCAAAAGTAAAAAATAAAAATAAAATCAATACATGACTTATTTTACCACTTTAATGACTGGGACCCGTTTGGGTCCCCGGGACCTTTAATTTTCACCAAAATTGTGGCGACCCGTAATGATTTTGAAAATGAAACATATCAAAATGTCCCATTTTGAAAATACTATTATAAAAAAATATAAAAAAGTGGAATAAAACAGCATACAGGTAAAATATGACGCATATGTTGCATTATTGACACTAATAACACAAAGTTGCCATGCAGGCTGTTTTTTTTTATTTAAAACTGTCATCAACCAGAAAAAAAAACGTTTTTTTTTGGTTAAAAAAAAAATAAAAAAAATGAGTCAAAAGCATTGTTTAAGAATTTTTAAGCTCCAATTACAAAAATTCTATTTTAATTTTTTTTGGGGGGGGAAAAATAACATAAGTTGTGGGGGGTCTTTTAGTCTGATTTTTTTGTTTTGTTCAAAAACTAAAAAATGAATCTACATCATTGTTATGACATTTTTATCCATCTAAGGCTCCAATTATTTCACATCAAATATTACATTTTGAAAAATGTTGAATATTTTATGTTTTTGCCAATAAAAAAAGTGTTTTTTTATTTTTTTATTTGAACAAACGGGGGAACAAGACAAAAAATAATAGGTTTACGGCGATAAATCGATCTGAAGTTGATCCATACATACTTAATAAATAAATAAATAAATAATAATAAATACAAATAGGAAAGAAAAAAAAATATATATATATATATAATTTGAAAATAACTAATTTTGTTGTGTGGTAAATAAAAAAAGTTAATTTGTTTGATTGGGTATTTAAAGTGTAAAAATTCAATAACAATTTTGGTAATTTTTGTTGGTACTCAAATTGATAGAGAAATAAATAAAAAACTTTTTTTTTTAAATTCCCATTAAAATGTGTTAGGGCTTTATTGTCCTTGCGGTGTTTGAATTAAACCTAAAGGTTAATCAGGTTATTGATGATGATTAAATTAAATACAAATTCATAAGGGTGTGACTCTTTAGGCACCTAACGATTCTATCAGAATCCGATTCCTTTAAAACAGGTTGGAAAAGCCACTTCTGGTTGCATGGGGATGGCCTAAAAATTAAGTTTTTTGAAAAAAGTACACTTATATATATATATATATATATATATATATATATGACTTATTTTTAACACTTTATTGACAGGACATTTAATATTCATCAAAATTGAAGGGATGATATAAAAATATAAAAAAAAGAGCCCAAAAGTGACACTTGAATCCAGTAGACGGCAGGTGACCGTTCTGAAACACCGACACAGTGTCGGTGCCGCGTCAGTACAGCTAGTGAGTGTGCCGCGCGCTCATTCACCCGTCGCTCTCTGTTACTCATAATCCCCAACAAGAGGCCTCTCCCCGCGGCTCTTCCCTGTCAGTTCGCCGACACGTTTGCTGGGTATTTAAAAATGTTCTCGCACTTTCCTTTCCCACACTTCCCCTCCTTTCAAGATGACAGCAAATAAAAGAGCTTAGCCCGGAGCCGCTCAACGGGCTGTAAACGTCCCGCACGGCGGCTCCGCAGTCAATTGGACTTTTATGAACCTGATACGTTTATGTTTTTTTTGGAGGGGGGGTTGTTGACACTGTCAGAAAGGCAATAATTCTATTTATGGTTATCACTCGGCTTGTAGTGGGGGCTGGAGTACTTTTATGTTGAGAAATATTTCCTATAATTTACTACTCGGTGTGTCACGGAAACACATTTTTACCTTCACAACAATAACAGCTTAAAGAGAGAGTATATTAAAAAATATATAACATATATATATATTTTTTTAAATTTATTTTATTTATTTTTTTTATTTTAAATTTAATTGTATTTTATTATTTTGTATTTTTATTCTTATTTTTTTTTTTTTTTTTGTGATATAGTGATGGGAGCACATACTTGTTGGTCACAAAAAAACCATTTATGAAGTTTGGTTCTTTTATGAATTAATTATGGGTCTACTGAAAATGTGACCCAATCTGCTGGGTCAAAAGTATACGTACAGCAATGTTAATATTTGCTTACATGTCCCTTGGCAAGTTTCACTGCAATAAGGCACTTTTGGTAGCCAT
>NC_084573.2:33185000-33192500 GCF_033978685.3 Nerophis lumbriciformis
TATAGATAGACAGACAGACAGACAGACAGACAGACATATAGATAGATAGACAGATAGACATATAGATAGATGGATAGATACAGATATATAGATAGATATATAGATATATAGACAGATAGACAGATAGATACATTTGTAGATAGATAGATATATAGACAGACAGATATGTTTGTAGACAGATAGACATATATATAGTTATATAGATAGATAGACAGACAGATAGACGGATAGACAGATACGTTTGTAGACAGATAGACAGATACATAGATAGACATATAGATAGATAGATAGATATATAGATAGATATATAGACAGATAGATAGACAGACATACAGATAGACAGATAGAGAGATAGATACGTTTGTAGATAGATAGATATATACACAGATAGACAGACAGATACGTTTGTAGACAGATAGACATATACGTTTGTAGACAGACAGATATATCGATATAGATATACGGACAGACGGATAGACAGATAGATACGTTTGTAGACAGATAGACAGATGGATGGATAGATAGACAGATAGACAAACAGACAGACAGATATATACGTTTGTAGACAGATAGACAGATGGATGGATAGACAGATAGACAGATAGGTACGTTTGTAGTCAGATAGATGGATAGTCAGATAGATAGATAGACAGATAGACAGATAAATAGACAGATAGACAGACAGACAGACAGACAGATAGACAGATAGTACTTTATTGATTCCTTCAGGAGAGTTCCCTCAGGACAATTTAAATTCCAGCAGCAGTGTAGAGAATTGAGATCAAATTCAAAAAGTAACAAGTAAATAATGGGGGTATAAATGGAAACAAAATAGAAAAATATTACAATAACAATAAAAATAAAAAGCAACAATGAGAATAAAAATATAACATAAAATAAAAAAAATAAAGTAAGAATATAACAAGAGAAACTAGGCAGTTGTGACCATAAAGACACAAATGAACCTCCATTATTAACACAAACAATTCTCTCCTCACACCCACTTCTTATTTTTACACAACTCTTATTTGTTGCATTTTTAAAGATGCTCCCTGACACGCCTGCCAAAGCATCACCATGTTATTAATTCATTATTAGCGCCTCTTTCACAATGCCAAGCTGCTTTCATGACAAACGTGTCAAGGAGAACAAGCTCCTCAGCCGTGGCCAATGCAACATTTTCTGCATGGGTGAGAGATGAACTAACGAGAAGTGAGAACACACAACGAAAGACAAATGATGTACGTAGAAAGAATGAGAGGTTGGCCTTAAAGTACCGAGAGCGTGCGGGGAGTGGAAATTACGTCTCCCACTCAAATAGTCGGGAGGCCAAACGCCGCGTTACTCACACTGTGTGTCACATAATTACACGTCCACCTGCGGAGGCAAGGTGTTCATATGTCTTTGAACGCATCATTAAGTGTCAGAGTCTGCAGAGCAAAGTCCAGACTATGAAGTCACAATATCCTTTCTTTCGTGTCGCACGTTTACCTTTTGGTCACTGACTTTAGTAATAAATAGAAGAAATGGTGTGCACAAGTAAACACACTGCAGGACTGCTGGTATCGCACGTGTTATTGCACACAAGTGAACACGCCGCAGGACTGCTGGTATCGCACGTGTTATCGCACACAAGTGAACATGCTGCAGGACTGCTTGTATCGCACGTGATGTCGCACACGAGTAAACACGCTGTAGGACTGCTCGTATCGCACATGTTATCGCAGACTAGTAAACACGCTGCATTACTGCCCGTATCGCACATGATTTCGCACACTAGTAAAGAAGCTGCATGACTGCCCGTATAGCACATGATTTCGCACACTAGTAAACACGCTGCAGGACTGCTCGTATCGCACATGTTATCAAACACAATTAAACGCGCTGCAGGACTGCTCCAATCGCACATGTTATTGCACACAAGTGAACACACTGTAGGACTGCTGGTATCGCACGTGTTATTGCACACAAGTGAACACGCCGCAGGACTGCTTGTATCACACATGTTATCGCACACAAGTAAACGCGCTGCAGGACTGCTCGTATCGCACACGTTATCGCACACAAGTAAACGCGCTGCAGGACTGCTTGTAGCGCACGTGATGTCGCACACGAGTAAACACGCTGTAGGACAGCTCGTATCGCACATGTTATCGCACACTAGTAAACACGCTGCATTACTGCCCGTATCGCACATGATTTCGCACACTAGTAAAGAAGCTGCATGACTGCCCGTATAGCACATGTTATCGCACACTAGGAAACACGCTGCAGGACTGCTGGTATCGCACATGTTATCAAACACAAGTAAATGCGCTGCAGGACTGCTTGTATCGCACATGTTATCAAACACAATTAAACGCGCTGCAGGACTGCTCCAATCGCACATGTTATCGCACACAAGTAAACACGCTGCAGGACTGCTGGTATCGCACGTGTTATTGCACACAAGTGAACACGCCGCAGGACTGCTGGTATCGCACATGTTATCGCACACAAGTGAACATGCTGCAGGACTGCTTGTATCGCACACAAGTAAACGCGCTGCAGGACTGCTTGTAGCGCACGTGATGTCGCACACGAGTAAACACGCTGTAGGACTGCTCGTATCGCACATGTTATCGCAGACTAGTAAACACGCTGCATTACTGCCCGTATCGCACATGATTTCGCACACTAGTAAAGAAGCTGCATGACTGCCCGTATAGCACATGATTTCGCACACTAGTAAACACGCTGCAGGACTGCTGGTATCGCACATGTTATTAAACACAATTAAACGCGCTGCAGGACTGCTCCAATCGCAGATGTTATTGCACACAAGTGAACACACTGTAGGACTGCTTGTATCGCATGTGTTATTGCACACAAGTGAACACACTGTAGGACTGCTTGTATCGCACGTGTTATTGCACACAAGTGAACACGCCGCAGGACTGCTTGTATCGCACACATTATCGCACAAAAGTAAACACGCTGTAGGACTGCTCGTATCGCACATGTTATCGCACACTAGTAAACATGCTGCATTACTGCCTGTATCGCACATGATTTCGCACACTAGTAAACACGCTGCAGGACTGCTCGTATCGCACATGTTATCAAACACAAGTAAATGCGCTGCAGGACTGCTTGTATCGCACATGTTATTAAACACAATTAAACGCGCTGCAGGACTACTCAAATCGCACAAGTTATCGCACACAAGTGAACACACTGTAGGACTGCTTGTATCGCACATGTTATCGCACACAAGTGAACACGCTGCAGGACTGCTTGTATCGGACACATTATCGCACACAAGTAAACACGCTGTAGGACTGCTCGTATCGCACATGTTATCGCACACTAGTAAACATGCTGCATTACTGCCTGTATCGCACACTAGTAAACACGCTGCAGGACTGCTCGTATCGCACATGTTATCAAACACAAGTAAATGCGCTGCTGGACTGCTTGTATCGCACATGTTATTAAACACAATTAAACGCGCTGCAGGACTACTCCAATCGCACAAGTTATCGCACACAAGTGAACACACTGTAGGACTGCTTGTATCACACATGTTATTGCACACAAGTGAACACGCCGCAGGACTGCTGGTACCGCACATGTTATCGCACACAAGTGAACATGCTGCAGGACTGCTTGTATCGCACACGTTATCGCACACAAGTAAATGCGCTGCAGGACTGCTTGTAGCGCACGTGATGTCACACACAAGTAAAAACGCTGTAGGAGTGCTCTTATCGCACATGTTATCGCACACTAATAAACATGCTGCGGGACTTCTTGTATCGCACATGTTATCGCACACAAATAAACACGCTGTAGGACTGCTTGTAGCGCAGATGTAATCGCACACAAGTAAACACGCTGCAAGACTGCTTGTATCGCACATGTTATCGAACACAATTAAACACGCTGCAGGACTGCTTGTATCGCACATGTTATCAAACACAATTAAACGCGCAGCAGGACTGCTCCAATCACACATGTTATCGCACACAAGTGAACATGCTGCAGAACTGCTTGTATCGCACATGTTATTGCACACAAGTGAACACGCTGCAGGACTGCTGGTATCGCACATGTTATCGCACACTAGTAAACGCGCTGCAGGACTGCTTATAGCGCATTTGATATCACAGACAAGTAAACACGCTGTAGGACTGCTCGTATCGCACATGTTATCGCACACTAGTAAACACGCTGCATGACTGCCTATATTAAACATGTTATCGCACACAAGTAAACACGCTGCAGGACTGCTCTTATCTCACATTTTATCGCACACAAGTAAACACGCTGTAGGACTGCTCGTATCCCACATGTTATCGAACAAGTGAACGCGCTGTAGGACTGCTGGTATCGCACATGTTATTGCACACAAGTGAACGCGCTGCAGGACTGCTGGTATCGCACATGTTATTGCACACAAGTTAACACGCTGCAGAACTGCTTATAGTGCACGTGATATCGCACACAAGTAAACGCGCTGCAGAACTGCTTATCGCGCATGTGATGTCGCACACAAGTAAACACGCTGTAGGACTGCTTGTATTGCACACGTTATCACACACAAATAAACACGCTACATGACTGCTTGTATTGCACATGATATCATACACAAGTAAACACGTTGTAGGACTGCTTGTATCGCACAATATATCGCACACAAGTAAACACACTGCAAGACTGTTCGTATTGCACATTGTATCACACACAATAAAAAACCCTGCAGGACTGTTCGTATCGCACATTTTGTCGCACACAAGTAAACACGCTACAGGACTGCTTATAACGCAAGTGATATCGCACACAAGTAAACACGCTGTAGGACTGCTTGTATTGTACATGTTATCGCACACAAATAAACACGCTACATGACTGCTTGTATTGCACATGATATCATACACAAGTAAACACACTGTAGGACTGCTTGTATCGCACAATATATCACGCACAAGTAAACGCACTGCAAGAATGCATGTATCGCACATGATATCAGAAACAAGTAAACACCCTGCAAGACTGCTCGTATCACACCTTGTATCAGACAATAAAAAACCCTGCAGGACTGTTCGTATCGTACATTTTGTCACACACAAGTAAACACGTTACAGAATTGCTTATAGCGCACGTGATGTCGCACACAAGTAAACACGCTAAAGGACTACTTGTGTTGCACATGTTATCGCACACAAATAAAAACGCTACATGACTGCTTGTATTGCACATGATATCATACAGAAGTAAACACGTAAGACTGCTTGTATCGCACATGATATTGCACACAAGTAAACACGCTGTAGGACTGTTTGTATCGCACATTATATTGCACACAAGTTAAGGCGCTGCAAAAATGCTAGTGTCACACATGATATACACAAGTAAACATGCTGCAGGAATGTTCGTATTGCACATGATATCGCGCACAAGAAAACACCCTGCAGGACTGCTCATATCGCACATTTTGTCGCACAAGTAAACACGCTACAGGACTGCTTATAGCGCAAGTGATATCACACACAAGTAAACACGCTGTAGGACTGCTGGTATTGCACATGTTATCGCACACAAATAAACACGCTACATGACTGCTTGTATTGCACATGATACCATACAAAAGTAAACAGGTTGTAGGACTGCTTGTATTGCACATTATATTGCACACAAGTAAACGCACTGCAAGAATGCATGTATCGCACATGATATCAGACACAAGTAAACACCCTGCAAGACTGCTCGTATCACACATTGTATCACACACAATAAAAAACCCTGCAGGACTGCTCGTATCGCACATTGTGTCGCACACAAGTAGACACGCTTACAGGACTGCTTATAGCGCACATGATATCGCACACAAGTAAACACGCTATAGGACTGCTCGTATCGCACATGTTATCGCACACAAGTAAATGCGCTGTCGGTCTGCTTGTATCACACATTATTTTGCACAGAAGTAAACACCCTGCAGGACTGCTCGTATCGCAAATGATATCGCACACAAGTAAAAATGCTGCAGGTCTGCTCGTATCGCACATGATATCGCACACTAGTAAACACGCTGCAGAACTGCTCGTATCGCAAATGATATCGCACACAACTAAAAATGCTGCAGGTCTGCTCGTATCGCACATGATATCGCACACTAGTAAACACGCTGCAGAACTGTTCGTATCGCACGTGATATCGCACACAAGAAAACACCCTGCAGGACTGCTCACATCGCACATTCTGTCGCACACAAGTAAACACACTATGGGCCCGCTTGCATCGCATGTGATATCGCACAAAAGTAAACACCCTGCATGGCGGATTGCATCGCACAGGATTTTGCACACTAGTAAACACGCTGCAGGGCTGCTCGTATCGCATATGTTATCGAACACAAGTAAATGCGCTGCAGGACTGCTTGTATCGCACATGTTATCGCACACAAGTAAAAACGCTGTAGGACTGCTCGTATTGCACATGTTATCGCACACAAGTAAACGCGCTGTCGGACTGCTTGTATCACACATTATTTTGCACAGAAGTAAACACCCTGCAGGACTGCTCGTATCGCAAATGATATCGCACACAAGTAAAAACGCTGCAGGTCTGCTCGTATCGCACATGATATCGCACACTAGTAAACACGCTGCATAACTGTTCGTATCGCACACAAGAAAACACCCTGCAGGACTGCTCGTATCGCACATTTTGTCGCACACAAGTAAACACACTACGGGACCGCTTGTATCGCACGTGATATCGCACACAAGTAAACACCCTGCATGGCGGATTGCATCGCACAGGATATCGCACACAAGTAAAAATGCTGCAGGTCTGCTTGTATCGCACATGATATTGCACACAAGTAAACACGCTGTAGGACTGTTTGTATCGCACATTATATTGCACACAAGTTAAGGCGCTGCAAAAATGCTAGTGTCACACATGATATACACAAGTAAACATGCTGCAGGAATGTTCGTATTGCACATGATATCGCGCACAAGAAAACACCCTGCAGGACTGCTCATATCGCACATTTTGTCGCACAAGTAAACACGCTACAGGACTGCTTATAGCGCAAGTGATATCACACACAAGTAAACACGCTGTAGGACTGCTGGTATTGCACATGTTATCGCACACAAATAAACACGCTACATGACTGCTTGTATTGCACATGATACCATACAAAAGTAAACAGGTTGTAGGACTGCTTGTATTGCACATTATATTGCACACAAGTAAACGCACTGCAAGAATGCATGTATCGCACATGATATCAGACACAAGTAAACACCCTGCAAGACTGCTCGTATCACACATTGTATCACACACAATAAAAAACCCTGCAGGACTGCTCGTATCGCACATTGTGTCGCACACAAGTAGACACGCTTACAGGACTGCTTATAGCGCACATGATATCGCACACAAGTAAACACGCTATAGGACTGCTCGTATCGCACATGTTATCGCACACAAGTAAATGCGCTG
>NC_084573.2:33197500-33215000 GCF_033978685.3 Nerophis lumbriciformis
AATCAACTTTATTTATAAAGCACATTTAAAATTTACCACAGGGGTAGCCAAAGTGCTGTACAATGAGCAGGTTAAAAGATAAAACGAGTACCGAGCAAACACAACACAACACAAACAGAACATGATAAAAAATAAATAATTAAAATAGAATTAATAAAAACATAAAAACATAAAAACAGGATCACAGCAGGTGTATTATGGGGCGCCAAATCAAGTTTTTCAAAATATTCTAATTTACTGGCTTTTACCTGTATATATATATATATATATATATATATATATATATATATATATATATATATATATATATTACCACCCTTGTATATATATATATACACGATTATAAAATTGATTTGTAAACGTCAATAATTTATATATTTAATGTAAATAAAGTAAATGCAGACAGTTCTAAAATTTGTCTGACTGCAGTGAGCCAGTTTTGCACACATTACTATTAATTTAATATATGTGATGAGAATCAATTTAACTTTTTTTTTTTAATTTTAGTACAAATGCACTGTTTTTAAATGTTGCATGTGATAAACACCTATTTAGTCCAACAAAAATAAATGTAAAACCGCATTAATATACATGAATTAAAGATGCATCAATAATTGTATTTTAATCAAATCATAATCGAGTTGTGAGGTGCCCATAGATTCCCACCTATAATATATATATATATATATATATATATATATATATATATATATATATATATATATATATATATAATTAATATAATTGGATATTAGGAGTATGTGAAAGTTCGACTCCTACCTTGTTCATATCCATGACGACCTCTTTAGTCAATCAGAAATTTCAAGTGGTTAAAATAAAGTGTGGAAAGGGTGTTTTGCATTGTTTTCCCATCATGCATTGCAGTGGATTTTAATTTGTTGTGGTTGGACATTTATTTCATAATATCCACAAAGCTCAGCGAGCAGGTTGTGTTGCGTGAGACCAAGTGTGTTGACTTTTTGTGTTGGTTGGAATGCATCATGACTAGGGAAGGTTGTTTGGATTGGGTTATATTAAAAGATTCCTTATTTAAACTCGTGACTCGTTTAAGAACGCCGCACTTGGCCTGTGGGCTGTAGTTTGGACACCTCTGGTTTAAAACCATGTGCTTGTGTTTGAAAGAAATTAATTGTTTTTTTTCATCTTCAGTAATCCACAAAGTAATAATAAGAAGTGGTAATATTGTGAGGAAGTACAGGGTCAAGCATGGTTTATGGCAAATGAGACTTGATCAAAAATAAAACAAGTTTTTTTTTGTTGAGGAAACATTTTTACAGGAATTAAGAAAAAATAAGTTGAAATAAATTATATTCTAATTTTGTAAATAAATGTTAATTTATGAGAGATACAATTGTGACACCCTTTTCAGGTATGTGTGATTAATGGCTCTAAAAATACAATTAGATTTTTGATTAAAATATGTTGACATACTTAACACAAAAAAATCAATGTTCAAATTAATCGTGATTCCTATTGGTAACGATTCTTAATCCCTTTGAAAAAAATAAAAAATACATTTTTTTTTAAATCCAAAAGTTTGGATTTTGAATCGAGAATCGTTCAGAATCGAATCGTTACCCCCAAGAATCGAATCATGTGTTGCCCAAATAATCACAGCCCTAATAGTTTTTTATTATTTATATTCTTATTTTTACACACATGTTACAACTGCAATTTCAATGCTGATGATGTACATTTATTACAAAAAAGAATGAAGGTCGTTGTTTATTTCCACTATTTTCCCCTAAAATCACATTTAACTGTGTTTTATTTGATTAGTCACAAATTAATCGATAGGTTAAAATAAATAATATAATAATCGATTAATTATTGGTCTGCATAACAACATATTCCCAAACGGTTGCACAACAAATACATTGTTTCATGTTTCACCACAATTAGGGCAAAAAAACACAGCGGTCTTCAAAATAAAGAATAATAAAAGTCCAGGAGGAAAAGACAGCACTTATTTCAGCAAAAGGAGGAAATAATCAATCAATATCAATTAATATCCTTCATTTAACCAGGTAAAAAGCCATTAGAAGATTATAATTCCAAGAGTGACCTGGCCAAGAGAGTACGTATACAAACAACAGAAACACACCACAATTAAAAAAAAATGACTAACATGTATTAACATATAAAAAAATGTATAAATTGCTTCAACTTAAAAACACGTACAATGCCCGAAATAAACAGTTTCTCCATCCTTTAAAATGGCCTGAAATTCCCCCAAAAGGGATCAGCTCAGGTAACCTCGGATCCTTCTGTCTGTTATTCCATGACCATGGAGCAGCATATCTCAAATATTATTATCCAAGATTTGTGTTGGCTCTAGGAACAAACATGCAAACTACAAAACCCAAAACCAGTGAAGTTGGCGCGTTGTGTAATTCATGAATAAAAACAGTATACAAACCCCGTTTCCATATGAGTTGGGAAATTGTGTTAGATGTAAATATAAACAATGATTTGCAAATCATTTTCAACCCATATTCAATTGAATGCACTACAAAGACAACATATTTGATGTTCAAACTCATAAACTTTATTTTTTTTTGCAAATAACTTAGAAATTTATGGCTGCAATACGTGCCAAAGTAGTTGGGAAAGGGCATGTTCACCACTGTGTTACATGGCCTTTCCTTTAAACAACACTCAGTAAACGTTTGGGAACTGAGGAGACACATTTTTGAAGCTTCTCAGGTGGAATTCTTTCCCATTCTTGCTTGATGTACAGCTTAAGTTGTTCAACAGTCCGGGGGTCGCCGTTGTGGTATTTTAGGCTTCATAATGCGCCACACATTTTCAACGGGAGACAGGTCTGGACTACAGGCAGGCCAGTCTAGTACCCGCATTCTTTTACTATGAAGCCACACTGTTGTAACACGTGGCTTGGCATTATCTTGCTGAAATAAGCAGGGGCGTCCATGGTAACGTTGCTTGGATGGCAACATATGTTGCTCCAAGACCTGTATGTACCTTTCAGCATTAATAGCGCCTTCACAGATGTGTAAGTTACCCATGTCTTGGGCACTAATACACCCCCATACCATCACAGATGCTGGCTTTTCAACGTTGCGCCTATAACAATCCGGATGGTTCTTTTCCTCTTTGGTCCGGAGGACACGACGTCCACAGTTTCCAAAAACAAATTTGAAATGTGGACTCGTCAGACCACAGAACACTTTTTCCACTTTGTATCAGTCCGTCTTAGATGAGCTCAGGCCCAGCGAAGCCGAGAGCGTTTCTGGGTGTTGTTGATAAACGGTTTTCGCCTTGCATAGGAGAGTTTTAACTTGCACTTACAGATGTAGCGACAAACTGTAGTTACTGATAGTGGTTTTCTGAAGTGTTCCTAAGCCCATGTGGTGATGTCCTTTACACATTGATGTCGATTTTTGATGCAGTACAGCCTGAGGGATCGAAGGTCCGTAATATCATCGCTTACGTGCAGTGATTTCTCCAGATTCTCTGAACCATTTGATGATATTACAGAATGTAGATGGTGAAATCCCTAAATTCCTTGCAGTAGCTCGTTGAGAACTATTGTTCTTAAACTGTTGGACAATTTGCTCACGCATGTGTTCACAAAGTGGTGACCCTCGCCCCATCCTTGTTTGTGAATGACTGAGCATTTCATGGAAGCTGCTTTTATACCCAATCATGGCACCCACCTGTTCCCAATTAGCCTGTTCACCTGTGGGATGTTCCAAATAAGTGTTTGATGAGCATTCCTCAACTTCCTCAGTCTTTTTTGCCACTTGTGCCAGCTTTTTTCAAATCAAATTCCTAATGAGCTAATAATTGCAAAATATAACAAAGTTTCTCAGTTTGAACGTTAAATATATAGTCTTTGCAGTCTATTTATTTGAATATTGGTTGAAAAGGATGTGCAAATCATTGTATTCTGTTTTTTTTTTTACCGTTTACACAACGTGCCAACTTCAATGGTTTTGGGTTTTGTAAAAACTGCAGCAAATTGTAGCAACTGGAGTCTCTAGACTTTAAAGCACACAAATAAGGGGGAACCAGACCAAGAAGGGATTTATATGTAAAACACAACCGTCAAGAAAATCTAATGAACACAATTTGCAAGACACATTTTCTCTCTAGAGTCTGTTGTAGTTTTTATGAAGGTAAAACGTTGTGCGGTGCAAACTTTCACTCTGCCTTGAAAACTCGGCCCGACTGAGGTGATCTGACAGAAGCGTTTACACTGCAGACTGCAAATGAGGGATTTCTAGCGACTGCGCTCTCTGATGGTCCTCCAGTTGTGGCCAAGGACTTTCCAATTCCACGGAACTACTCATCAGGCCGTCCATAATTCCGCTGCGGAACCCGGACGACGAGCGATGCCAAGTGTTAGCAGATGGAGTCAGCACGGATTTATCATTTTCTTCCTTTCATTCGGCTCTCAAGGATTCCTTAACATCATCATGACCCGCCGTGTTGAAATGAAATTTTTTTTTTTTTTTCACAAAATCATGTTAAAATAAAATATGTGGTGCCTTGACACAAAGCTATGAGAAACTACCTATTGTCAATATCCACCACAATGGTTTTTTTCTCTCATAACCACCCTTGTAAATATTATAATATATATATATATATATATATATATATATATATATATATATATATATATATATATATATAAATAAATAATTATTAAATATATAATTATAAATACATAAATTATAAAATACATAATGTTGGATATAGAGAACATACAAACACTTTATTTGTTGTATCCAAAATATTAAAATGTAATGATTTGGTGAAATTCTAAGCAAACTATAACCTGCTGGCCAAGAAAATTACCTATAGTCAAAATCCACCACAATATTTGTTTTTTTTTTCTCTCATAACCACCCTTGTAAATATTATAACATTTTAAATGTGTAATATATATAATTTATAAATATAAAACACAATTAAAATATACAAAAAAAAAATATATATATATATTTATATATAAGTATATATATATATATATATATATATATATATATATATATATATATATATATATATATATATATATATATATATATATATTTTGTTTGTTTGTTTATTTAATTTTGTTTTATATTTATAAATTATACATTTAAAATTTTATAATATTTACAAGGGTGGTTATGAGAGAAAAAAAAACATTTATAAATATTTCAAAAAAAAAATATATATATATATATATTTTTTTTAATATTTATGAATGTTTTTTTCTCTCTCATAACCACCCTTGTAAATATTATACAATTTTAAATGTACAATATATATAATTTATAAATATAAAACAAAATTAAAATAAACAAAAAAAAAAAAAAAAAAATTATATATATATATATATATATATATATATATATATATTTTTTTTTTGTTATTTTTTTGTTAAATATATATATATATATATATATATGTATATATATATATATATATATATATATAAATAAATTTATTTATTTTTTGTTATTTTTTTTGTTAAATTATATATATATATATATATATATATATATATATATATAATTTAACAACAACAACAAAACAAAACAAAAAAAAATATATATATATATATATATATAATTTAACAAAAAAATAAAAAAAAAAAAATATATATATATATATATATATATATTTTTTTTTTGTTAAATTATATATATATATATATATATATATATATATATATATAATTTAACAAAAAAAAAAAAAATAAATAAATAAATTATATATATATATATATATATATATATATATATATATATAATTTAACAAAAAAAATAACAAAACAAAACAAAACAAAACAAAAAAAAAATATATATATATAATTTTATTTTTATTTTTTTGTTTATTTTAATTTTGTTTTATATTTATAAATTATATATATATTATACATTTAAAATTGTATAATATTTACAAGGGTGGTTATGAGAGAAAAGAAAACATTTATAAATATTTAAAAAAAAAATAAAAAAAATATATATATATATATTTTTTTTTTCATTTTATTTTTTTTTAAATATTTATAAATGTCATTTATAAATATAAAAAAAAAATATATATATATATATATATATATATATATATATATATATATATATATATATATATTTTTTTTTTTAATATTTATAAATGTTTTTTTTTCTCTCATAACCACCCTTGTAAATATTATAAAATTATAAATATATAATATTTGATGTGAAGTAACTGTAGCCTTGAATATGTCAATAATTCATAACATTGATTTTAACTAATTATTATTATTTTGAGCAATAATATAAAAAAAAAATAAAAATTAAAAAAAATTCTTCTTACATTTGACCTGTTTGCTCTTTTATTCCGGAAATTGGAGTATACTATGTATTGTTCTGATGATTGTTTCGATGTGGAGGGAAGGTGTGATTTAACAAGCTGCTCCTTTTCGGACATGTTGACATGTATAACTGTTAACCTTAGTTTGTGCGCAAATATAATCTGGTATGCATGTCCGGAATAAAATGAACCGAACTAATGTGTGTGAATAAAAAGGTTTTTACAACGGGAGTGAATGCAGACATTGTTATCAAAAGGAGCATGGACATTAGACAAAGATAAACAATGCATCTAAAACAATTGTATTACTATTCTGATCTTTATAAAATAAAGGGGAAATAAATAATTGTATGTGTTTTTGCAAAATAAAAAAGTGAAATGTTTTGATTGAATGAGTATTGAAAGGGTCAAAATAATATTCGACTGCTCTTTTTTTATCTGGACTCAAGTGGAAAATATTAATTTGTCATAACATTATACTCAATCTATTAGGACTTTTTTGTCCGCACCGTCGCAAACGGTGTTTAAATTCAACCGCACCCTAAGGGTTGATGCCAATGCAAGCGATGAATAATGAGGTCCGTGTCAGAAATGTTAATTATCTCCCATAATTGAGTAATTAGTGGTAAAGCCCGGCTGCAGTTTAAAGAAACCTCAGAGCTTTCCATTTATTTAGCTTTTTTCAGACAAGCAGCGAAGAAGTTTCTTCTTCACCCGAAAAAAAAACCGCAGTTATAAAATCTCGAAAGATACGAGAGTAGATGATATTTTCTTCACCTCAGTGGCATGAACAGGAAGTGTGCAGTGAATGACGTCAGATTGCATTTCATGTCATGAAGTCATGTGCTTAGTGACTTATCAGTACTTTTTGAAATTAAAATAAATTAATTAATAAAAAAAAAAATTAATAAAAAAAAAATTATTTATATATATATATATATATATATATATATATATATATATATATATATATATATATATATATATATATATATATGTATCAGTACTTTTTGCAATTAAAATAAATAAATATATAAATTTAAAAAAAAAAAATATATATATATATTTTTATTTTATTTATTTATTTATATATTTATTTATTTATTTTAATTTCAAAAAGTACTGATAAGTCGCTAAGCACACGACTCCATGACATGAAATACATATATATATATATACATATAATTTTGAAAATAAATGAATAAATTAATTAATAAATACAAAAATAAATAAATAAATTATATATATATATATATATATATATATATATATATATATATATATATATAAAATAATTTTGAAACAGTGCCAAAGCCAATGCTTCAAAAATGATCAACTTTAAAAGGTAAGGTCAAAAATATTTATTGCATTTTATGTCATGGAGTCATGTGCTTAATGACTTATCAGTACTTTTTGAAATAAAAAAAATACAAAATTATAAATACATTATTTTTAAATAAAATAAATAAAAAATCATACAATATATATATATATATATATATATATATATATATATATATATATATATATATATATATATATATATATATATATATATATATATATATATAATTATGAAACAGTGCCAAAGCCAATGCTTCAATAATGATCAACTTTAAAGTTCAGGTCAAAAATATTTATGTATTTTTCTTTATTTATTAATTTTTTTATTAGCTTATTTTACTATATTTACTTATTTTATTTTTAGGGAATTTTGGGGACATGCAAGTTGAACAGAGTAGACATTTCAACATATAAATAACATAAAAAAACAAGTAATAAATCAAACAATAAGAAAAACAATGTCATAGTCAGAATTGGTAGTACCCATTGAATAGCTTAATTTTTTAGGATTTACCTTAAAATCAAAACGGGACCATGTTTCGAAACATTTTGTCGCACGTGACGCAACTTCCGGTTGCTGACTCGGCACCGGCTCAAGCACTTGGCGGGCAAACGGACACCGTCCTAGCTGACTGTCTCTAGGTAGGGTTGCGATTTTCCATGCCGACAAAGTGAGTATGCCGGCTAGAAAGCGAAAAGTAAGATTCCACTTTTCAAAATGCGCTAGCTCGATGCTAATTCATTGCATTGCTAATGTTTAGCATTTGGCGGTTTCAACACCTCCAAATTTGGTCTTAAAAAGTACAACCGAGATGCACGTTTCAATCCAACAGCTGGTGTGTAATAAGTACAAAACTTACAGTCTAAGGACTTAATAGCAAAGACTACTTCCTGACTACAGCAAGTGTGACAAACCTCAGATTAACCAGTTTTGAATGCGAAAAATGCACCATTTATAATAGTTTGTTGCTTTGATGTTCAAATCCTTACCTGAGTCGGGGATCCATGTCCTCAGCGGGAAATAAAAACAAACATGTTTTGAAGTACGTGTTTTGGCTTCTTCTTTTTCCCCGCTGTGCTTGCACAAAATTTAAATGTGTACCAAAAGAAACTGCTGCGGTTTCTTGAATGCACCTCAAAGTGAGCGTTCCCCGTTAAGATAAACGCTTTCCGACAGAATGCTTCCTTTTTTTTTAAAGCGGCGTAGTCTCGTCACGTTTGTGTCAGCAGATTGAAAATAGCATCATTTTTTTTAAATATATGAGCTGAACATAATTTAAAGCTACAGGCCTTGGAGCATTCAGTCATGGACTGATGGTGCAGGCAGAGGAGGAATGAATTCAAACAAAGGTCACTTCTACTTTTTAATGAAATGCTGCATTGGTAGGGTTTCACCTGAGAGAAGAGTTTGCTTTATTGGGGTTTCACCTGAGGGAAGAGTTTGCATTATTAGGGTTTTACCTGAGGAAACATTTTCATTATTAAGGTTTCACCTGAAGGAAGGGTTTGCATTATTGGGCTTTCACTTTCACCTGCTTTCACTAACCTACTCAGTGGCCTAGTGGTTAGAGTGTCCGCCCTGATATCGGTAGGTTGTGGGTTCAAACCCCGGCCGAGTCATACCAAAGACTATAAAAATGGGACCCATTACCTCCCTGCTTGGCACTCAGTATCAAGGGTTGGAATTGGGGGTTAAATCACCAAAAATGATTCCCGGGCGCGGCCACCGCTGCTGCCCACTGCTCCCCTCACCTCCCAGGGGGTGATCAAGGGTGATGGGTCAAATGCAGAGAATAATTTCGCCACACCTAGTGTGTGTGTGACAATCATTGGTACTTTAACTTTACTTTAACTTTAACTTGAAGGAAGAGTTTTATTTATTGAGGTTTCACATGAGGGAAGAGTTTGCATTATTGGGGTTTCAACTGAGAGAGGAGTTTGCATTATTGGTTTTTTTTTACATGAGGAAGAGTTTGCATTATTGGGGTTTCACCCGAGGAAAGAGTTTGCATTATTAGGGTTTCACCTGAGGGAAGAGTTTGCATAACAAGGGTTTCACCTTAGGGAAAAGTTTGCATTATTGGGGTTTCACCTGAGGGAAGAGTTTGCATAATAAGGGTTTCACCTTAGGGAAAAGTTTGCATTATTGGGGTTTCACCTGAGGGAAGAGTTTGCATAATAAGGGTTTCACCTTAGGGAAAAGTTTGCATTATTGGGGTTTCACCTGAGGGAACATTTTTCATTATTAGGGTTTCACCTGAGAGAAGAGTTTGCTTTATTAATGTTTAAGCTTAGGGAAGAGTTTGCATTATTGAGGTTTTACCCGTGAGAATGGTTTGCATTATTTGGGGTTTCACCTCAGGGAACAGTTTGCATTATTAGGGTTTCATCTCAGGGAAAAGTTTGCATTATTTGGGGTTTCACCTCAGGGAAGAGTTTGCATTATTAAGTTTTCACCTGATGGAATAGTTTGCATAATTGGGGTTTCACTTGAGGGAAGAGTTTGCATTATTAGGGTTTTACCTGAGGAAACATTTTCATTATTAAGGTTTCACCTGAAGGAAGGGTTTGCATTATTGGGCTTTCACTTGAAGGAAGAGTTTTATTTATTGAGGTTTCACATGAGGGAAGAGTTTGCATTATTGGGGTTTCAACTGAGAGAAGAGTTTGCATTATTTAGGTTTTACACGAGGAAACGTTTTCATTATTAAGGTTTCATCTAAAGGAAGAGTTTGCATTATTAGGGTTTCACCGGAGGGAAGAGTTTGCATAATAAGGGTTTCACCTCAGGGGGAAATTTGCATTATTGGGGTTTCACCTGAGGGAACATTTTTCATTATTAGGGTTTCACCTGAGAGAAGAGTTTGCTTTATTAATGTTTAAGCTTAGGGAAGAGTTTGCATTATTGAGGTTTTACCTGAGAGAATAGTTTGCATTATTTGGGGTTTCACCTCAGGAAAGAGTTTGCATTATTAGGGTTTCATCTCAGGGAAAAGTTCATATAAGTCACATAAGGGAAGAGTTTGCATTATTTGGGTTTCAACTCACGGAAAAGTTTGGATTATTGGGGTTTCACCTTAAGGAAGAGTTTGCATTATTGGGGTTTTACCTGAGGAAATGTTTTCATTATTAACGTTTTGCCTGAAGGAAGGGTTTGCATTATTGGGGTTTCACTTGAAGGAAGAGTTTTCTTTATTAAGGTTTCACATGAGGGAAGAGTTTGCATTATTGGGGTTTCAACTGAGAGAGGAGTTTGCATTATTGGTTTTTTTTTACATGAGGAAGAAGTTTGCATTATTGGGGTTTCACCCGAGGAAAGAGTTTGCATTATTAGGGTTTCACCTGAGGGAAGAGTTTGCATAATAAGGGTTTCACCTTAGGGGAAAGTTTGCATTATTGGGGTTTCACCTGAGGGAACATTTTTCATTATTAGGGTTTCACCTGAGAGAAGAGTTTGCATTATTAATGTTTTAGCTTAGGGAAGAGTTTGCATTATTGAGGTTTTACCCGTGAGAATGGTTTGCATTATTTGGGGTTTCACCTCAGGAAAGAGTTTGCATTATTAGGGTTTCATCTCAGGGAAAAGTTCATATAAGTCACATAAGGGAAGAGTTTGCATTATTTGGGTTTCAACTCACGGAAAAGTTTGGATTATTGGGGTTTCACCTTAAGGAAGAGTTTGCATTATTGGGGTTTTACCTGAGGAAATGTTTTCATTATTAACGTTTTGCCTGAAGGAAGGGTTTGCATTATTGGGGTTTCACTTGAAGGAAGAGTTTTCTTTATTAAGGTTTCACATGAGGGAAGAGTTTGCATTATTGGGGTTTCAACTGAGAGAGGAGTTTGCATTATTGGGTTTTTTTTACATGAGGAAGAAGTTTGCATTATTGGGGTTTCACCCGAGGAAAGAGTTTGCATTATTAGGGTTTCACCTGAGGGAAGAGTTTGCATAATAAGGGTTTCACCTTAGGGGAAAGTTTGCATTATTGGGGTTTCACCTGAGGGAACATTTTTCATTATTAGGGTTTCACCTGAGAGAAGAGTTTGCATTATTAATGTTTTAGCTTAGGGAAGAGTTTGCATTATTGAGGTTTTACCCGTGAGAATGGTTTGCATTATTTGGGGTTTCACCTCAGGGAAGAGTTTGCATTATTAGGGTTTCACCTGATGGAATAGTTTGCATAATTGGGGTTTCACCTGAGGGAACAGTTTGCATTAATGGGGTTTTACCTGAGGTAAAAGTTGTCCTTTATTATGTTTCACCTCAGGGAAAAGTTTGCATTATTGGGGTTTCACCTGAGAGAAGAGTTTGCATTATTAAGGTTTTACCTGAGGGAAGAGTTTGCATAATAGGGGTTTCACCTGAGGGAAACGTTTGCATTATTGGGGTTTCACCTCAGGGAAAAGTTTGCATTATTGGGGTTTCACCTGAGAGAAGAGTTTGCATTATTAAGATTTTACCTGAGAGAAGAGTTTGCATTATTAATGTTTTAGCTTAGGGAAAAGTTTACATTATTGAGGTTTTACCTGAGAGAATAGTTTGCATTATTTGGGGTTTCACCTCAGGAAAGAGTTTGCATTATTAGGGTTTCATCTCAGGGAAAAGTTTGCATTATTTAGGGTTTCACCTGAGAGAAGAGTTTGCATTATTAAGGTTTTACCTGAGGAAAAGTTTTCATTATTACGGTTTCACCTAAAGGAAGGGTTTGCATTATTGGGGTTTCACCTGAGGGAAAAGTTTTCATTATTAGGGTTTCACCTGAGAGAAGAGTTTTCATTATTAATGTTTTAGCTTAGAGAAGAGTTTGCATTATTGAGGTTTTACCTGAGAGAATAGTTTGCATTATTTGGGGTTTCACATCAGGGAAGAGTTTGCATTATTAGTGTTTCATGTCAGGGAAGAGTTTGCATTAATGGGGTTTCACTTGAGGGAAACGTTTTCATTAATAAGTTTTCACCTGATGGAATAGTTTGCATAATTGGGGTTTCACCTGAGGGAACAGTTTGCATTATTGGGGTTTTACCTGAGGGAAAAGTTTTCATTATTAGGGTTTCACCTCAGGGAAAAGTTTGCATTATTAAGTTTTCACCTGATGGAATAGTTTGCATAATTGGGGTTTCACCTGAGGGAAGAGTTTGCATTATTAAGGTTTTACCTGAGGAAACGTTTTCATTATTAAGGTTTCACCTAAAGGAAAAGTTTGCATTATTGGAGTTTCACCCGAGGGAAGAGTTTGCATTATTAGGGTTTCACCTGAGGGAAGAGTTTGCATAATAAGGGTTTCACCTCAGGGAAAAGTTTTCATTATTAGGGTTTCACCTGAGAGAAGAGTTTGCATTATTAAGGTTTTACCTGAGGAAAAGTTTTCAATATTAAGAATTCTCCTAAAGGAACAGTTTGCATTATCGGGGTTTCACCTGAGGGAAAAAGTTTTCATTATTAGGGTTTCACCTGAGAGAAGAGTTTGCATTATTAATGTTTTAGCTTAGGGAAGAGTTTGCATTATTGAGGTTTTACCCGTGAGAATGGTTTGCATTATTTGGGGTTCCACCTCAGGGAAGAGTTTGCATTGTTAGTGTTTCATGTCAGGGAAGAGTTCGCTTTAATGGGGTTTCACTTGAGGGAAGAGTTTGCATTATTACGTTTTCACCTGATGGAATAGTTTGCATAACTGGGGTTCCATCTGAGGGAACAGTTTGCATTAATGGGGTTTTACCTGAGGGAAAAGTTTTCATTATTAGGGTTTCACCTCAGGGAAAATTTTGCATTATTAAGTTTTCACCTGATGGAATAGTTTGCATAATTGGGGTTTCACTTGAGGGAAGAGTTTGCATTATTAGGGTTTTACCTGAGGAAACATTTTCATTATTAAGGTTTCACCTGAAGGAAGGGTTTGCATTATTGGGCATTCACTTGAAGGAAGAGTTTTATTTATTGAGGTTTCACATGAGGGAAGAGTTTGCATTATTGGGGTTTCAACTGAGAGAAGAGTTTGCATTATTTAGGTTTTACACGAGGAAACGTTTTCATTATTAAGGTTTCATCTAAAGGAAGAGTTTGCATTATTAGGGTTTCACCGGAGGGAAGAGTTTGCATAATAAGGGTTTCACCTCAGGGGAAAATTTGCATTATTGGGGTTTCACCTGAGGGAACATTTTTCATTATTAGGGTTTCACCTGAGAGAAGAGTTTGCTTTATTAATGTTTAAGCTTAGGGAAGAGTTTGCATTATTGAGGTTTTACCTGAGAGAATAGTTTGCATTATTGAGGTTTTACCTGAGAGAATAGTTTGCATTATTGAGGTTTTACCTGAGAGAATAGTTTGCATTATTTGGGGTTTCACCTCAGGGATGAGTTTGCATTATTAGGGTTTCATCTCAGGGAAAAGTTTGCATTATTTGGGGTTTCACCTCAGGGAAGAGTTTGCATTATTGGGGTTTCACCTGAGAGAAGAGTTTGCATTATTAAGGTTTTACCTGAGGAAAAGTTTTCAATATTAAGAATTCACCTAAAAGGAACAGTTTGCATTATTGGGGTTTCACCTGAGGGAAAAGTTTTCATTATTAGGGTTTCACCTCAGGGAAAAGTTTGCATTATTGGGGTTTCACCTGAGAGAAGAGTTTGCCTTATTTGGAATTTCACCTGAGGGAAGAGTTTGCATTATTAAGGTTTTATCTGAGGAAAAGTTTTCATTATTAAGGTTTCACCTAAAAGGAAGAGTTTGCATTATTGGGGTTTCACCCAAGGGAGGAGTTTGCATTATTTGAGATTTAACCTGAGGGAAGAGTTTGCATTATTAAGGTTTAACCTGAGGGAAGAGTTTGCATAATAAGGGATTCACCTCAGGGAAAAAGTTTGCATTATTGAGGTTTCACCTGAGGGAAGAGTTTGCATTATTTGGGGTTTCACCTAAAGTAAGAGTTTGCATTATTGGGGTTTCAGCTGAGGGAAGAGTTTGCATTATTTGGGGTTTCACATAAGGGAAGAGTATGCATTATTTGGGTTTCAACTCAGGAAAAAGTTTGCATTATTGGGGTTTCACCTCACGGAAAAGTTTGCATTATTGGGGTTTCACCTTAAGGAAGAGTTCATATTATTGGGGTTCCAACTGAGGGAAGAGTTTGCATTATTGGGGTTTTACCTGAGGAAACATTTTCATTATTAACATTTCACCTGAAGGAAGAGTTTGCATTATTGAGGTTTCACCTGAGGGAAGAGTTTTCATGATTTGGAGTTTCACCTAAGGTAAGAGTTTGCATTATTGGGGTTTCGCAACAGGGAAGAGTTTGCATTAATAGGGTTTCACTTGAGGGATGAGTTTGCTTTATTTGGGGTTTCACCTGAGGGAATAGTTTGCATAATAGGGCTTTCACTTCAGGGAAAAGTTTGCAATATTAGGGTTTCACCTCAGGGAAAAGTTTGCATTATTGAGATTTCACCTGAGAGAAGAGTTTGCATTATTAAGGTTTTACCTCAGGGAAAAGTTAACATTATTGAGGTTTCACCTGAGGGAAGAGTTTGCATTATTTGGGGTTTTACCTAAAGTAAGAGTTTGCATTATTGGGGTTTCACCTGAGGGAAGAGTTTGCATTATTGGGGTTTCACCTGAGGGAAGAGTTTGCATTATTTGGGGTTTCACCTGAGGGAAGAGTTTGCATTATTTGGGGTTTCACATAAGGGAAGAGTTTGCATTGTTGGGGTTTCACCTGAGAGAAGAGTTTGCATTTTTAAGGTTTTACCTGAGGAAAAGTTTTCAATATTAAGAATTCACCTAAAGGAACAGTTTGCATTATTGGGGTTTCACCTGAGGGAAAAGTTTGCATTATTGGAGTTTCACCTGAGAGAAGAGTTTGCATTATTTGGGATTTCACCTGAGGGAAGAGTTTGCATTATTAAGGTTTTACCTAAAAGGAAGAGTTTGCATTATTGGGGTTTCACCCGAGGGAAGAGTTTGCATTATTAGGGTTTCACCTGAGGGAAGAGTTTGCATTATTTGGGTTTCACCTCAGGGAAAAGTTGTCATTATTGGGGTTTCACTTCAGGGAAAAGTTTGCATTATTGGAGTTTCACCTTAAGGAAGAGTTTGCATTATTGGGGTTTCACCTGAGGGAAGAGTTTGCATTATTTGGGGTTTCACTTAAGGGAAAAGTTTGCATTATTTGGATTTCACCTCAGGAACAAGTTTGCATTATTGGGGTGTCACCTTAAGGAAGCATTTGTCGTATTGGGGTTTCAACTGAGAGAAGAGTTTGCATTATTGGCATTTTACCTGAGAGAAGAGTTTTAATTTTTTGGGTTTTACCTCAGGGAAGAGTTTGCATTATTAAGTTTTCACCTGATGGAATAGTTTGCATAATAGGGGTTTCACCTGAGGGAAGAGTTTGCATTATTGGAGTTTTACCTGAGGGAAGAGTTTGCATTATTAAGTTTTCACCTAATGGAATAGTTTGCATAAATAGGGTTTCACCTGAGGCAAGAGTTTGCATTATTGGGGTTTCACTTGAGGTCAGAGTTTTCTTTATTTGGGGTTTCACCTCAGCGAAGATTTTGCATTATTGGGGGTTCACATCAGGGAAGAGTTTGCATTATTTGGGATTTCAGTTGAGGGAAGAGTTTGCATAATTAAGGTTTTACCTGAGGAAACATTTTTATTATTAAGGTTTTACCTGAAGGAAGAGTTTGCATTATTGGGGTTTCACCTGAGGGAAGAGTCTGCATATTATGGTTTCACCTAAAGGAAGAGTTTGGTTGCAATGAGACCACAAACTTGGTCAACCATTGACATTGTGGCAAAAAAAGGGGTCCATTTTTACCTCAGTTTAGTCCTATTTGAAGGAAAAATTACACCTAATTTTAGTTTAAGGGTGAAAAAGTACTGCAACCTTACCCAGAGGCAGTGCTGCTTGAGAGCTTGTTACCCCGCCAAGTGTTTAAGCCGCTGTGACGTCACAAGCATCAACGGGTATCAAATAGACAAAAGATAAAAGCACGGTGTTGGGCAGCCTTCACTCACGCTGGCGATACGAACGCAATGTTGCTTTAATTCCTTTAGACATTTTCACTAAAGCAAAAGAAAAAGTGAGTGCATATTCAATCAGTGTAAAATTCCCCCCCGATAACAAATAAATGGAGAGGAACGGCAGGCGGGCTCCGGGCTGCACGGGGTGTTATTTCTTCCTGTAAACAAGGCCATTTTGTTTCAAATGATGTCGCCATTCCACAGCGTTTACTGGCTAATTTAAAAGGCAACCCTTCTGATATATGGCCCTGCAGGACTTATATAAGTCTTATAAGCCACCGGAGCTTTGCTTGCTCCACAAATGGCCGCACTAAAGCATTGTTACTTCATGTCTGGCTTCGTCGATGTGAACCGGACCCTGTTGTGTTGCCAGCGGAACGCTTTGCCCGTTTTCTTGTCTGCTTGCCTCAGCGCCAAAACGCAAAGATGCGCAAAGGAACCTTGAATAAGATCATTTAAAACAGCATTTAGACAGGGGGATCTGCAACCTGCGGCTCTTTAGCGCCGCCCTAGTGGCTCTCTGGAGCTTTTTCCAAAAATGTATGAAAATAGAAAAATATATTTTTATTTAAATATGGCTTCTGTAGGAGGACAAACCAGACAACAAAGCTCCCTAATTGTTAGAAATCCCACTGTTTGTATTAAACGTGATTCTCTGATGAGAGTATTTGGCAAGCGCCATTTTGTCCCACTAATTTTGCCGGTGCTTGAACTCACCGCAGTTTGTTTACATGTACAACTTTCTTCAACGATGCCAGAGAAAGACATATATTATGTCACCCTTTCTTTGTCTCATTTTGTCCA
>NC_084573.2:33220000-33225000 GCF_033978685.3 Nerophis lumbriciformis
GGTTTTAACAGATGTTGTGAGCGCGGTAATTTTGATCAAAACACGACCACTGAAAGTGCGACTGTTCTTTGCACTGTGTGAGGAAATGGGAGCTGATCATACAGCCGTGCTGTTTCACAGTGAAGCAAAGTGGCTCTCCTGGGGCAAAGTGCTGTCACTTGCCCCGTCTTGCCAAATGCATAGCTCCTCCTTTTTTTTCTTTGCAGAGATTGCAAAGTGGCACTTTTATTTTATTTATTATTGAACTTGATGCAAGTTATTTGATTTATTATTGAACTTGATGCAAGCTATAACACTTTTATTTGATTTATTATTGAACTTGATGCAAGTTATAACACATTTTTGATTTATTATTGAACTTGATGCAAGTTATAACACTTTTGTTTTATTTATTATTGAACTTGATGCAAGTTATAACACTTTTTTGATTTATTATTGAACTTGATGCAAGTTATAACACTTTTTTGATTTATTATTGAACTTGATGCAAGTTATTTGATTTATTATTGAACTCGATGCAAGTTATAACACTTTTATTTGATTTATTATTGAACTTGATGCAAGTTATAACACATTTTTGATATATTATTGAACTTGATGCAAGTTATAACACTTTTGTTTTATTTATTATTGACCTTGATGCAAATTATAACACTTTTTTGATTTATTATTGAACTTGATGCAAGTTATAACACTTTCTTTGATTTATTATTGAACTTGATGCAAGTTATTTGATTTATTATTGAACTTGATGCAAGTTATAACACTTTTATTTGATTTATTATTGAACTTGATGCAAGTTATATGATTTATTATTGAACTTGATGCAAGTTATAACACTTTTATTTGATTTATTATTGAACTTGATGCAAGTTATAACACCTTTTTGATTTATTATTGAACTTGATGCAAGTTATAACACTTTTGTTTTATTTATTATTGAACTTTATGCAAGTTATTTGATTTATTATTGAACTTGATGCAAGTTATAACACTTTTATTTGATTTATTATTGAACTTGATGCCAGTTATAACACTTTTATTTGATTTATTATTGAACTTGATGCAAGTTATAACACTTTTGTTTTATTTTTTATTGAACTTGATGCAAGTTATAACACTTTTTTGATTTATTATTGAACTTGATGCAAGTTATTTGATTTATTATTGAACTTGATGCAAGTTATAACACTTTTATTTGATTTATTATTGAACTTGATGCAAGTTATAACACATTTTTGATTTATTATTGAACTTGATGCAAGTTATAACACTTTTGTTTTATTTATTATTGAACTTGATGCAAATTATAACACTTTTTTGATTTATTATTGAACTTGATGCAAGTAATAACACTTTCTTTGATTTATTATTGAACTTGATGCAAGTTATTTGATTTATTATTGAACTTGATGCAAGTTATAACACTTTTATTTGATTTATTATTGAACTTGATGCAAGTTATAACAATTTTGTTTTATTTATTATTGAACTTGATGCAAGTTATAACAGTTTTTTGATTTATTATTGAACTTGATGCAAGTTATTTGATTTATTATTGAACTTGATGCAAGTTATAACACGTATTTGATTTATTATTGAACTTGATGCAAGTTATAACACTTTTTTTGGTTTATTATTGAACGTGAGGCAAGTTATAACACTTTTGTTTTATTTATTGAACTTGATGGAAGTTATTTGATTTATTATTGAACTTGATGCAAGTTATACCACAGCTGCACAGTTATTTTATTTATTATTGAACTTGATGTTATTTTATGTTATTGAGTTTGAATGTATACAACTTGATGTTCAATACATTTGAAAATGTTAAAGCTTGGCATTAGCGCTCTGTTGGGGCGATGTGGGCAGGTGGGGCTTGAAAACTCCCCCTTGTCCAAAGTGGGGGATGACAAAAAAAGTTTGAGAACCACTGCTTTAGGGGCTCCGTAGTTATGGCTTCTCTCAGAGTAAATAATATCCACATATACTATACATATACATATACATATAAATAGCCTCATGATATTATTACCGTATTTTTCGGACTATAAGTCGCAGTTTTTTTCATAATTTGGTCGGGCTCCAGTGCGACTTATATATGTTTTTTTCCTTCTTTATTATGCATTTTCGGCAGGTGCGACTTATACTCCGAAAAATACGGTACACACTCTTTATTAACTATATATATATTTTTCCACCTCAGTTCATGTTTTGTTTTTATTCTTTGACAATGATGCTCTGTATTCTCTATGTTTTTATGGGGGTTTTTTTGTACTTGATTTTTGTATTTTATTATATTTTTATTTGTTGGGGGGGTATTATTATTATTTGCTATTCTATTTTTTAAATGAATACATAAATATTGTATGAAATTGCTTGAATTTTTTATTTTGTTCCGTCAAAATGGAACGTCGACTAGAAAAGACACTGATTATTAAATGTAATGAATTGGCGGGCCAGATTAAGGCCCGCGGGCCTTGAGTTCGACACCCGTGCTGTACAGTAAGAGAACTTGCACACAGGTGAGTTGACGCACGGCGCCAATGAAATAGTTTACAGTAAAATAAGAAAAAGCCGGAACAAAACCTCCCTGCAGAGCCCACGCAACAATGACTCCCACCTTTTTGAAAACCCCCAAAGCGGCGGGCTAATAAATGGCGGTCGGAAATAGAAACGGCGGCACACACACTCGGAGACACCGCGTAGCCTCTCCTTTGATTAGGTCAAGGAACGGAAACAATGTTTGATTCCTGTGTCTCTCGCTCTCGCACGTCCTCGGGCCGCGGCGATCACTTGTCAGGCTGAGCACGCCTGACGAGGTACGGCCGCACTTCAGCGAGTCAAGTTGCGTATTTTCTCACGCTTAACCAAATCGTATGAAAAAATTATACTTTGTACTGTGTACTGTCTGGGTACATACAGTTTGGTAGCGAGGGTGAAATATCGATACTGCCGATACCAGGTTGATTCTCAAAATAAAGTTTTAATACTATTGATGTTTTACTTGTTTTTCACATCCGATTCACATTCCTGAATACAATTTTTTTTAGAAACAAAGTCGTTCAGTAACAAGCGTGTCCGCATCATTCAACTTACTTCGGGACGGTATAGCTCGGTTGGTAGAGTGGCCGTGCCAGCAACTTGAGGGTTCCTGATTCGATCCCCGCTTCCACCATCCTATAGTCACTGCCGTTGTGTCCTTGGGCAAGACAGTTTTCCCAGTGGCACCCGCACTGGTTTAAATGTAACTTATATATCAATTTTCACTATGTAAAGCGCTTTGAGTCACTAGAGAAAAGCGCTATATAAATATAATTCCCTTCCTTCTTTCACATCCGAATCGCATTTCTGAATAATTTTTTTTTAGATACAAAGTCGTTCAGTAACAAGCGTGTCCGCATCATTCGACTTACTTTGGGACGGTATAGCCCGATTACTAGAGTGGCCGTGCCAGCAACTAGAGGGTTCATGGTTCGATCCCCGCTTCCGCCATTCTAGTCACTGCCGTTGTGTCCTTGGGCAAGACACTTTACCCACCCGCTCCCAGTGCCACCCGCACTGGTTTAAATGTAACTTATATATTAATTTTCACTATGTAAAGCGCTTTGAGTCACTAGAGAAAAGTGCTATATAAATATAATTCCCTTCCTTCCTTCACATCCGAATCGCATTTCTGAATACAATTTTTTTAGATACAAAGTCGTTCAGTAACAAGCGTGTCCGCATCACTCGACTTACTTTGGGACGGTGTAGCTCGGTTGGTAGAGTGGCCGTGCCAGCAACTTGAGGGTTCCTGGTTCGATCCCCGCTTCCACCATCCTATAGTCACTGCCGTTGTGTCCTTGGGCAAGACAGTTTTCTCAGTGCCACCCGCACTGGTTTAAATGTAACTTATCTATTAATTTTCACTATGTAAAGCGCTTTGAGTCACTAGAGAAAAGCGCTATATAAATATAATTCCCTTCCTTCTTTCACATCCGAAAAGCATTTCTGAATAAAAATCCTTTTAGATACAAAGTCGATCAGTAACAAGCGTGTCCGCATCACTCGACTTACTTTGAGACGGTATAGCTCGGTTGGTAGAGTGGCCGTGCCAGCAACTTGAGGGTTCCTGGTTCGATCCCCGCTTCCACCATCCTATAGTCACTGCCGTTGTGTCCTTGGGCAAGACACTTTACCCACCCGCACTGGTTTAAATGTAACTTATATATTAATTTCCACTATGTAAAGCGCTTTGAGTCATTAGAGAAAAGCGCTATATAAATATAATTCCCTTCCTTCTTTCACATCCGAAAAGCATTTCTGAAAACATTTTTTTTAGATACAAAGTCGTTCAGTAACAAGCGTGTCCGCATCATTCAACTTAGCGTCTTGAGCTTGACTTTCTTATTTTGGCCACTAGTTGTCGCCAAAAAAAATAAAAATAAATAAATAAAAATGACCACCCTACTTTGATTTAAAGACAGCATAAGTCCGTCATTGGTCGTGCTGTTAAAAGTTTTAATATAAGATTAATCACACTTTTCAATTTGGATTAATCACAGGTTATTATTTGCTTAAATTACTTGAATTAATTTACGTAAGCACACATGATTGTGCGTGCTACTGGTCCACTAATAGTACTAACCTTTAACAGTTAATTTTACTTAATTTTCATTAATTACTATTTTATATGTAACTGTTTTTATATTGTTTTTTCTCTTTTATTCAAAAAAATGTTTTTAATTTATTTATCTTATTTTATTAGATTTTTTTTTTTTTTTTTAATTACCTTATTTTATTTGATTATTATTATTTTTTTAAATGACCTTATCTTCACCATACCTGGTTGTCCAAATTAGGAATAATAATCTGTTGATTCCACGACTGTATATATCGGTATCGGTATCGGTTGATATCAGTAAGGGTAATTAAGAGTTGGACGGAATATCGGATATCGGCAAAAAGCCATTATCGGACATCCCTAATTATTGGGGTTTATTTTGAAGTTTGCCAGT
>NC_084573.2:33235000-33312500 GCF_033978685.3 Nerophis lumbriciformis
GCTGTCATGCGTCAAGTTGCAAGTTATATGACCCTGAGGTGAACGGCTGCAAAATTAACAAATAATTTTAGCATATGAATGCTACCATGCTAACAGTTGTCATGTGTAAAGTAGCAAGTTATATGACTCTGAGGTGAACAGCTGCAAAAATAGCGAAACATGTTAGCATGTTAGCATGCTAATGTTACCATGCTAACAGCTGTCATGCGTCAAGTAGCAAGTTATATGACCCTGAGGTGAACGGCTGCAAAATTCACAAATAATGTTAGCATGTCAATGCTACCATGCTAACAGTTGTCATGTGTAAAGTAGCAAGTTATATGACCCTGAGGTAAACAGTTGCAAAATTAGCGAAAAATGTTAGCATGTTAGCATGCTAATGTTACCATGCTAACAGCTGTCATGCGTCAAGTAGCAAGTTATATGACCCTGAGGTGAACGGCTGCCAAATTAGCTAAAAAAGAAGAAGTTACCATGCTTATAGTTGTTATGTGTCAAGTAGCAAGTTATATGACCCTGAGGTGAACGGCTGCAAAATTAGCAAAAAATGTTAGCAAGTTAGCATGCTAATTTTTGCATGCTAACACCTGTCATGCGTCAAGTAGCAAGTTATATGACCCTGAGGTGAACGGCTGCAAAATTAGCAAAAAAATGTTAGCATGCTAGCATGCTAATGTTACCATGCAATCATCTGTCATGCGTCAAGTATTACGTTAAAAATGACCCTGAGATGAACGGCTGCAAAATTAGCAAATAATTTTAGCAAGCTAGCATGCTAACAGCTGTCATGCGTCAAGTAGCAAGTTATATGACCCTGAGGTGAACAGCTGCAAAATTAGCGAAAAATGTTAGCATGTTAGCATGCTAATGTTACCATGCTAACAGCTGTCATGCGTCAAGTAGCAAGTTATATGACCCTGAGGTGAACGGCTGCCAAATTAGCTAAAAAAGAAGAAGTTACCATGCTTACAGTTGTTATGTGTCAAGTAGCAAGTTATATGACCCTGAGGTGAACGGCTGCAAAATTAGCAAAAAATGTTGGCAAGTTAGCATGCTAATTTTTGCATGCTAACACCTGTCATGCGTCAAGTAGCAAGTTATATGACCCTGAGGTGAACGGCTGCAAAATTAGCAAAAAAATGTTAGCATGCTAGCATGCTAATGTTACCATGCAATCATCTGTCATGCGTCAAGTATTACGTTAAAAATGACCCTGAGATGAACGGCTGCAAAATTAGCAAATAATTTTAGCAAGCTAGCATGCTAACAGCTGTCATGCGTCAAGTAGCAAGTTATATGACCCTGAGGTGAACGGCTGCAAAAGTAGCGAAAAATGTTAGCACGTTAGCATGCTAATGTTACCATGCTAACAGCTGTCATGCGTCAAGTAGCAAGTTATATGACCCTGAGGTGAATGGCTGCCAAATTAGCTAAACAAGAAGAAGTTACCATGCTTACAGTTGTTATGTGTCAAGTAGCAAGTTATATGACCCTGAGGTGAATGGCTGTAAAATTAGCAAAAAATGTTAGCAAGTTAGCATGCTAATTTTTGCATGCTAACACCTGTCATGCGTCAAGTAGCAAGTTATATGACCCTGAGGTGAACGGCTGCAAAATTAGCAAAAAAATGTTAGCATGGTAGCATGCTAATGTTACCATGCAATCATCTGTCATGCGTCAAGTATTACGTTAAAAATGACCCTGAGATGAACGGCTGCAAAATTAGCAAATAATTTTAGCAAGCTAGCATGCTAACAGCTGTCATGCGTCAAGTAGCAAGTTATTTGACCCTGAGGTGAACGGCTGCAAAATTAGCAAAACATGTTAGCAAGTTAGCATGCTAATGTTACCATGCTAACAGCTGTCATGCGTCAAGTAGCAAGTTAAATGACCCTGAGGTGAACAGATGCAAAATAAGCAAATAAAAGTTAGCATGTTACCATGCTAATGTTAGCATGCTAACTTCTGTCATGCGTCAAGTAGCAACTTATATGACCCTGAGGTGAATGGCTGCAAAATTAACAAATAATGTTAGCATGCTAATGCTACCATGCTAACAGCTGTCATGCGTCGAGTAGCAAGTTATATGACCCTGAGGTGAACAGCTGCAAAATTAGCAAATGATGTTAGCATGCTAATGCTACCGTGCTATCAGCTATCATGTGTCAAGTACTGCTATATGACCCTGAGGTGAACGGTTGCTAAATTAGCAAATAAACGTTCGCATTTTAGCATACTAATGTTACCATGCTATCAGCTGTCATGTGTCAAGTATTACGTTATATGACCCTGAGATGAACGGCTGCAAAATTAGCAAAACATGTTAGCATGCTAATTTTACCATGCTTACAGTTGTCGTGTGTCAAGTAGCAAGTTATATGACCCTGAGGTGAACGGCTGCAAAATTAGCAAATAATGTTAGCATGTTTGCATGCTATTGTTACCATGCTAACATCTGTCACTTGTCAAGTAGCAACTTATATGGCCCTAAGGTGAACAACTGCAAAATTTGCAAAAAAAAAATTTGCATGCTAATACTAACATGCTAACAGCTGTCATATGTAAAGTAGCAAGTTATATGACCCTGAGTTGAACGGCTGCCAAATTAGCTAAAAATGAAAAAGTTACCATGCTAACAGCTGTTATGTGTCAAGTAGCAAGTTATATGACCCTGAGGTGAACGGTTGCAAAATTAGCAAATAATCTTAGCAAGTTAGTATGCTAATGTTAGCATGCTAACAGCTGTCATGCGTCAAGTAGCAAGTTATATGACCCTGAGGTGAACCGCTGCCAAATTAGCTAAAAAAATATATATATTAGCATATTAGCGTGCAAATGTTACCATGCTAAGAGCTATAATGTGTCAAGTACCAAGTTATATGACCCTAAGGTGAACGGCTGCAAAATTAGCTAAAAAGAAAGTTAACATGTTAGCATGCTAATGCTACGTTTGTTTGGATTCTTCATCACTCCAAGCAACGTTTGTAAGTTTTACAATATAACTAAATCAATTCTTACTTACTCAGTCGTCCCATGTGTGATGTCTGTAGGAGTGTTTTCGTGCATATTTGCGTTAGCATGAGCAAATATGCTAACCCGTTTACGAGTGTCTGCGTAAGTATTATTAACTTACAACGGCATTCTTTTTGTATCGTTTCAGTTTCACAAATTCCTCAGTAAATTCACCAAAACGTCAACGTGGAGTTAGTGAGTCTGTTTAGCTGATTGGAGATGACGATGACATCTGTTTTGTTTGATCAGCCGTTTTACTGCCCTGTTACAAACACCGTTTGGAAACAAAATATGTAAATAAACATGTAGAAAATATTTCTGTGTAACTCATTTCACAATATCTGGGGCTTATAGTCAGGTGCAGCTTATATAAGGAACAATTATTTTTTTTCACCTATAATTTAGGGGTTGCACCTTATATAGTACAGAAAATATGGTAAATGTAGCAACACAACAGTATAATAAGAAACAGTACAAAGGGTGGGGGTGTGGCCTAAAAGGGACGGCGAGGTCATGCGAAAGTGGAATGCTGTTGGCCTGGATTCTCGCCTCCGGCCATTTTCAGTGAAGAAAGTTTATTTGTCTTCGAGAGAAAACTGTATGCCACCTGGGAGAGATAGCTCTCCTCTCCATGAATATAGTTGAGATGATTTTGGAATGATTTTTTAACGTGGGTGGACCAGGAATGACTGTGTGATGAAGCTTGCACCTGATCCAGAGCTAATAAGCCAATGATGTCATTAAATATTAATAGCGTGCCAAAGCAATAAAGTAAATTAAATATTATTTGAGATACAAGAGCTGTCAAGAGTATCAACACTTGTTGTTTTTCTCAGTATCGCCAGTAGCGAAAACTCTCGATTAACTTTAGATCTATGTGTCAATATAACATTACTATTTTTTTTTTCTACTGTAAAAAAAGAGAACCCTGTTCTTTTGTGGCAAAAACATAAAATATGCAATATTTCCCCCGAAAAAAATGAATAATGGAACATTTTATGTGACGTAATAGGAGCCTTAAACATGTCAATTATTTATAACAACAATGTATATGTATATATATATATATATATATATATATATATATATATATATATATATGTTTATGCATATGTGTGTATATATATATATATATATATATATATATATATATATATATATATATATGTATATATATATATATGTATGAATGCATATATTTGTGTTGATCATGTACATTTTTTAAATTATGTTTTTTCGTTTGTTTTATATCATTTCTTACATAATAAACATAGTTCAACGTAAAATTTCTTTTTTATGGCAAACAAAATATGCAATATTTTCCTCCCAAAAAATTCAGAATTAAACAAGTTATGTGAAGTAATTGGAGCCATTAAATATGTCAATAATATAAAACATTGATTGTGATTTATTTTTTTTTAAACAAATTAGTAAAAAATGTAATCCCAAAAAAGCCCTCAACATCCATCCATCCATCCATTTTCTACCGCTTAATAAATACATATATATATATATATATATATATATATATATATATATATATATATATATATATATATATATATACACATGTTTATGTATATGTGTGTATATATGTATATATTGTTAAATGTATGTACAGTATGTATGTATATATGTATGTATATATGTACATATATATGTATATACTGTATGTGTGTGTATATATATATGTATATACATGTTCATGTATACGTGTGTATATATGTTTATGTGTATAAATGTATGTATATATGTACATATATAGTATGTATGTATGTGTATATACTGTATATGTATATATATATATATATACACACAGTATATATATATATATATATATACACACAGTATATATATATATATATATATATATATATATATATATATATATATATATATATATATATATATATATATATGTGAATGCATATATTTGTGTTGATTATACATCATTTTTAAATTATGTTTTTTGTTTGTTTTATACCATTTTTTTACATAAAAAACATAGTTCAACGTCATTTTTTTTTTAAGGCAAACAAAATATGCAATATTTTCCTCCCAAAAAATTCAGAATTAAACATGTTATGTGAAGTAATTGGAGCCCTTAAATATGTCAATAATTTATAACATTGATTGTGATTTTTTTTTTTAAACAAGTTAGTAAAAAATGTAATCCCAAAAAAACCCCCTCATGAACATGTTAAAAATAATATATATATATATATGTATATATATATATATATATATATATATATATATATATATATATATATATATATATATATATATATTTATGAATGCATATATTTGTGTTGATTATATATATTTTTTAAATTATGTTTTTTGTTTGTTTTATACCATTTTTTTACATAAAAAACATAGTTCAACGTCATTTTTTTTTTAAGGCAAACAAAATATGCAATATTTTCCTCCCAAAAAATTCAGAATTAAACATGTTATGTGAAGTAATTGGAGCCCTTAAATATGTCAATAATTTATAACATTGATTTTGATTTTTTTTTTTAAACAAGTTAGTAAAAAATGTAATCCCAAAAAAGCCCTCATGAACATGTTAAAAATAATATATATATATATATATATTTATGAATGCATATATTTGTGTTGATTATATATACTTTTTAAATTATGTTTTTTGTTTGTTTTATACAATTTCTTACATAAAAAACATAGTTCAACGTAATTTTTTTTAATGGCAAACAAAATATGCAATATTTTCCTCCCAAAAAATTCAGAATTAAACATGTTATGTGAAGTAATTGGAGCCCTTAAATATGTCAATAATTTATAACATTGATTTAGATTTTTTTTTTTAAACAAATTAGTAAAAAATGTAATCCCAAAAAAGCCCTCATGAACATGTTAAAAATAATATATATATATATATATATATATATATATATATATATATATATATATATATATATATATATATATATATATATATATATATTTATGAATGCATATATTTGTGTTGATTATATATACTTTTTAAATTATGTTTTTTGTTTGTTTTATACAATTTCTTACATAAAAAACATAGTTCAACGTAATTTTTTTTAATGGCAAACAAAATATGCAATATTTTCCTCCCCAAAAATTCAGAATTAAACATGTTATGTGAAGTAATTGGAGCCCTTAAATATGTCAATAATTTATAACATTGATTGTGATTTTTTTTTTTTAAACAAGTTAGTAAAAAATGTAATCCCAAAAAAGCCCTCATGAACATGTTAAAAATAATATATATATATATATATATATATATATATATATATATATATATATATATATATATATATATATATATATATATGTATGAATGCATATATTTGTGTTGATTATATATCATTTTTAAATTATGTTTTTTGTTTGTTTTATACCATTTCTTACATAAAAAACATAGTTCAACGTCATTTTTTTTTTAAGGCAAACAAAATACGCAATATTTTCCTCCCAAAAAATTCAGAATTAAACATGTTATGTGAAGTAATTGGAGCCCTTAAATATGTCAATAATTTATAACATTGATTTTGATTTTTTTTTTTTAAACAAATTAGTAAAAAATGTAATCCCAAAAAAGCCCTCATGAACATGTTAAAAATAATACATTTATATATATATATATATACACATACATATTGGGTCTGTTTAGCTGACTGCGCAGCTAGTGGGTCCATGACGATGATTTCTGTTTTGTTGGATCAGCCATTTTACTGCCGTGTTACAGACACCATTTGGAAACAATTAAGAACATTCCGGTGTAAATAACTAATTTCACAACGTATATATATATATATGCGACTTATAGTCAGGTGCGGCTTGTATATGGAAAAACACTTTTTTATTTTCACTTTATAGTTCGGAAAATATAAAGTACACGAGTTTAGTTTATTGAAGCAGTATGGAGAATTGTGGACATTAATAGGAATTGTGGACATTAATAGGTATTGACAGGTACGGCCACACATGCTAACTGAGTGTGACAGAAATGAATAACCGCATGTATAGCACTGCATAATAAACAGGATAAAATAATGTCCCTCATGATGACAATTTCATTTCCCGATATTACGCTGAGACTAAGGAAGTTTAATAAAGACAAAAGCTTAAGCAATAAGAGGAAGTTCGGGGGAGTTGCATAATGCCTTTGTGGCGTTCAGTTGAAAGTGAAACTGCTCCATTGTGCTGTTTGGGTTTCGCAACAACCACCAAAAAGCATGACGTCACGTCGTCTGCGGAGGGAAGGAGTCAAGCGGAGGTTACAAGGACAGCCAGGCGCGGCGGATTAACAGCAGGAAGGCCCAAAACTAATATGTGTTATGTTAAAGACCGATAAAAGTGACTTTGGAATGATCACGATGGAAATCAGACCCCGAATCAAGTGTGAAGAGCGAGGAATAACCTGCGAGTTTAGTGCGAAATCTGACTCCAATCAAATTTCCGAGTTTGGCCCGAACGGGATTAGTGACTCTGCTTTACATGGCTGGTGGAACATAAGCAGGAACACATGGCGCTGATGTCATCGCTGCTGTACACAAGCACATGTCGAATATTTCTACACGAGTGTTTTGCGTTCTCACCGGGTGTTACTTCGGAGAAATACTGTAGCTAAAAGCACGTATTAGACAGCGTTATCATGTAATGAAGACACATATTTGCTGACTTTTCCTACGCTTTGAACCCTGCGGCTTATACGACGGCGCCACAGTAGTGTATAGCTTATACTGTTTTTTTTTTGTTGCGCCCCAAAAAGTGTTAATACTGTAAGTATTGTTCTTATATAACGCACCGGCTGTTTGATTGTAACGTGAAGTTGTAGTTTCCATTAACAACAAAGCTTACTTCTAAAATGGCGACAAAGTATTGAAAGTCGTGATTTTTAGGTTGGAACAAACCAAATTATCAGAAGTGCAAGCATAAAGAATTTGCACGCTAACGTTAGCATGAGAACATAGGAGAGGCTAGCTTATTAGCATCTAAGATGGTGCCAAGTATCAAAAATGTTGAATTTTTTTATTTAAACATACAAAGCTAGCATGCTAATGTAGAATTAGGTAGCTTACTTCTAAGATGGTACGTGCCAAGTATCATGCTAATGTTACCATGCTAATAGCTGTCGTGTGTCAAGTAGCAATGTATATGACCCTGAGGTGAACTGCTGCAATATTAGCAAAACATGTTAGCATGCTAATGTTGCCACGCTAACAGCTGTCGTGTGTCAAGTAGCAAGTTATATGACCCTGAGGTGAACGGCTGCAAAATTAACTAAAACATGTTAGCATGTTAGCATGCTAATGTTACCACTCTAACAACTGTCGTGTGTCAAGTAGCAAGTTATATGACCCTGAGGTGAACGGCTGCAAAATTAGCAAATTATGTTAGCATGCTAATGCTACCGTGCTATCAGTTATCATGTGTCAAGTACCGTTATAAGACCCTGAGGTGAACGGTTGCTAAATTAGCAAATCAATGTTAGCATTTTAGCATGCTAATGTTACCATGCTATCATCTGTCATGACTCAAGTATTATGTTATATGACCCTGAGATGAATGGCTGCAAAATTAGCAAAAAAATGTTAGCAATTTAGCATGCTAATGTTAGCATGCTAATGTTAGCATGCTAATGTTAGCATGCTAACAGCTGTATGCCTCAAGTAGCAAGTTATATGACCCTGAGGTGAACGACTGCAACATTAGCAAATTATGTTAGCATGCTAATGCTACCGTGCTATCAGTTATCATGTGTCAAGTACCGTTATAAGACCCTGAGGTGAACGGTTGCTAAATTAGCAAATCAATGTTAGCATTTTAGCATGCTAATGTTACCATGCTATCATCTGTCATGACTCAAGTATTATGTTATATGACCCTGAGATGAATGGCTGCAAAATTAGCAAAAAAATGTTAGCAAGTTAGCATGCTAATGTTAGCATGCTAACAGCTGTCATGCCTCAAGTAGCAAGTTATATCACCCTGAGGTGAACAGCTGCAAAATTAGCAAATGATGTTAGCATGCTAATGCTACTATGCTATCAGCTATCTTGTGTCAAGTACCGCTATATGACCATGAGGTGAACGGTTGCTAAATTAGCAAATAAAGGTTAGCATTTTAGCATGCTAATGTTACCATGCTATCATCTGTCATGCGTCAAGTACTACGTTATATGACCCTGAGATGAACGGCTGCAAAATTAGCAAAAAATTTTAGCGAGCTAGCATGCTAATGTTATCATGCTAACAGCTGTCATGCCTCAAGTAGCAAGTTATATGACCCTGAGGTGAACAGCTGCAATATTAGCAAATTATGTTTGCATGCTAATGCTACCGTGCGATCAGCTATCATGTGTCAAGTACCGCTATATGACCCTGAGGTGAACGGTTGCTAAATTAGCAAATAAAGGTTAGCATTTTAGCATCCTAATGTTACCATGCTATCATCTGTCATGCGTCAAGTATTACGTTATATGACCCTCAGATGAACGGCTGCAAAATTAGCAAAAAATGTTAGCAAGTTAGCATGTTAATGTTCGCATGCTAATGTTAGCATGCTAACAGCTGTCATGCCTCAAGTAGCAAGTTATATGACCCTGAGGTGAACGGCTGCAAAATTAGCAAATGATGTTAGCATGCTAATGCTACCGTGCTATCAGTTATCATGTGTCAAGTACCGTTATATTACCCTGAGGTGAACGGTTGCTAAATTAGCAAATCAATGTTAGCATTTTAGCATGCTAATGTTACCATGCTATCATATGTCATGACTCAAGTATTACGTTATATGACCCTGAGATGAATGGCTGCAAAATTAGCAAAAAAATGTTAGCAAGTTAGCATGCTAATGTTAGCATGCTAATGTTAGTATGCTAACAGCTGTCATGCCTCAAGTAGCAAGTTATATGACCCTGAGGTGAACGGCTGCAAAATTAGCAAATGATGTTAGCATGCTAATGCTACTATGCTATCAGCTATCATGTGTCAAGTACCGCTATATGACCCTGAGGTGAACGGTTGCTAAATTAGCAAATAAAGGTTAGCATTTTAGCATGCTAATGTTACCATGCTATCATCTGTCATGACTCAAGTATTACGTTATATGACCCTGAGATGAATGGCTGCAAAAATTAGCAAAAAAATGTTAGCAAGTTAGCATGCTAATGTTAGCATGCTAACAGCTGTCATGCCTCAAGTAGCAAGTTATATGACCCTGAGGTGAACATCTGCAAAATAAGCTAATGATGTTAGCATGCTAATGCTACCATGCTATCAATTATCATGTGTCAAGTACCGTTATACGACCCTGAGGTGAAGGGTTGCTAAATTAGCAAATAAATGTTAGCATTTTAGCATGCTAATGTTACCATGCTATCATCTGTCATGACTCAAGTATTATGTTATATGACCCTGAGATGAATGGCTGCAAAATTAGCAAAAAAATGTTAGCAAGTTAGCATGCTAATGTTAGCATGCTAATGTTAGCATGCTAACAGCTGTCATGCCTCAAGTAGCAAGTTATATGACCCTGAGGTGAACGGCTGCAATATTAGCAAATTATGTTAGCATGCTAATGCTACCGTGCTATCAGCTATCATGTGTCAAGTACCGCTATATGACCCTGAGGTGAACGGTTGCTAAATTAGCAAATAAAGGTTAGCATTTTAGCATTCTTATGTTACCATGCTATCATCTGTCATGACTCAAGTATTACGTTATATGACCCTGAGATGAATGGCTGCAAAATTAGCAAAAAATGTTAGCAAGTTAGCATGCTAATGTTAGCATGCTAATGTTAGCATGCTAACAGCTGTATGCCTCAAGTAGCAAGTTATATGACCCTGAGGTGAACGGCTGCAAAATTAGCAAATGATGTTAGAATGCTAATGCTACTATGCTATCAGCTATCATGTGTCAAGTACCGCTATATGACCCTGAGGTGAACTGTTGCTAAATTAGCAAATAAATGTTAGCATTTTAGCATGCTAATGTTACCATGCTATCATCTGTCATGCGTCAAGTATTACGTTATATGACCCTGAGATGAACGGCTGCAAAATTACCAAAAAATGTTAGCATTTTAACTTGCTAATGTTAGCATGCTAATGTTAGCATGCTAACAGCTGTCATGCCTCAAGTAGCAAGTTATATGACCCTGAGGTGAACGGATGCAATATTAACAAATGATGTTAGCATGCTAATGCTACCGTGCTATCATGTGTCAAGTACCGCTATATGACCCTGAGGTGAACGGTTGCTAATTTAGCAAATAAAGGTTAGCATTTTAGCATTCTTATGTTACCATGCTATCATCTGTCATGCGTCAAGTATTACGTTATATGACCCTGAGATGAACGGCTGCAAAATTACCAAAAAATGTTAGCATTTTAGCATGCTAATGTTAGCATGATATTTTTAGCATGCTAACAGCTGTCGTGCCTCAAGTAGCAAGTTATATGACCCTGAGGTGAACGGCTGCAATATTAACAAATGATGTTAGCATGCTAATGCTACCGTGCTATCATGTGTCAAGTACCGCTATATGACCCTGAGGTGAACGGTTGCTAAATTAGCAAATAAAGGTTAGCATTTTAGCATGCTAATGTTACCATGCTAATAGTTGTCATGCGTCAAGTATTACGTTATATGGCCCTGAGATGAAGGGCTGCAAAATTAGCAAAAAATGTTAGCAATTTAGCATGCTAACGTTAGCATGCCAACAGCTGTCATGCGTCAAGTAGCAAGTTATATGAACGGCTGCAAAATTAGCAAATAATGTTAGCATATAAGTATGCTAATGCTACCATGCTAACAACTTTGGGGGTGTTAAAATCGCCATGCAAAATCACTAATGCTAATCAATAGCATGTCAAAACCTTAGGCAATGTATGTTGGCATCAAGCTAGCGCATTTCTCTGGACAAGTGGAACCTTACTTAGCTTATCTCGGAGCTTTTGTGGAGTGATTAGACAACAAGGCCCACCTGGGCCATCTACGCACCTGTCGCTGTCTTCGAGGCCGGTCCTGACACACCTCGTTCCGCGGCAGAACCCGCAGGCCACGCCCCCCTCCACAGTACAACATTTAAAGTATTCACACTTTTTAGGGCACAACAAAAGCCTCCACTAAATAAGACGGAAAGAACGAGCCAACACACCAGCATTAGCATGTTAGTAGCAACTAATGAAGACAAATATTTGCTGACTATGTGCAATACATTTGTTTGAACCTGCAGTTGATTGGTCTTCAGTGTTGGATGACAAGGTACCACCGTATTGTCCGCTACTTTTCCTACGCTTTGAACCCTGCGGCTTATACAACGGTGTAGCTAATTATGGAATTTTCTTCGGTAACGGCCATCGGGGCTCTTTGATCATTATGTGCAAATATCTCATTTCGCAACATTCCAGCTTTTAGTCCGATGCGGCATATGTAATTATACCGTATTTTCCGGACTATAGGGACTAAAGGTCACACACACTAAATTTTAAAATAAATAAATAGTCGCACCAGACTATAAGCCACATATGTATATATATATATATATATATATATACGTTGTGAAATGAGTTATTTACACAGAATTATTTTGTAAATGTTTATTTACATACCTTGAGGGGAGCAGTGAGCAGCAGCAGTGGCCGCGCCCGGGAATAATTTTTGGTTAAATCACCCAATAATGATTTCCAGGCGCGGCCACTGCTGCTGCTCTCTGCTCCCCTCACCTCCCAGGGGGTGATCAAGGGTGATGGGTCAAATGCAGAGAATAATTTTTGCCACACCAAGTGTGTTTGTGACTATCATTGGTACTTTAACTTTTTAATTGTTTCCAAACGGTGTCTGCAACCAGGCAGTAAAACGGCTGATCAGACAAAACAGAGGTCATCGTCATGAACCCGCTAGCTGCGCATGCTAGCTCTCCAATCAGCTAAACAGACTCAAAAAGAAGAGCACGATGACGTTTGTGTGAATTTACTGAGGAATTTGTGAAACTGAAACAATACAAAAATAATGCCATTGTGAGTTAATAATGGTACACGGCAGTAAAACGGCTGATCACACAAAACAGAAGTCATCGTCATGGACCAGCTAGCTGCGAAAGCTAGCTCTCCAATCAGCTAAACAGACTCGATTACTCCACGTCGACGTTTTGGTGAATTTACTGAGGAATTTGTGAAACTGAAACAATACAAAAAGAATGCCGTTGTAAGTTATAAATACTAACACAGACAAATGTTTGCATACTGGCTAATGCTGACGACGTAATAGGAATTTTTTTGGTATCATATGTTGAATATATTATTATTTTCTAAAACATTCCAATTCTATTATATTTTCATTTGTTTCTGTACAATTCAAAATTAAAAAAAGTATTGCATTAATACGGAGCCCCTAAAGAGACATGGGGGAAAAGAAAAAAAAAGGATAATTGCGCATGAGATACAAGCCTAAAAAATAAAATAAAATAAAATAAAATTATACATCTTTTTTTACATTTATTTACAACTTTATAAAAAAGTTTCTCATGCACACGAGATACATGTCTAAAAAAAAAAAAATACATTAAAAAAAAGAAATAAAAAAAAAAGATAGGGGGCTCCGTACATTAATAACTTTTTGTGGGAAATAAAAGTCTGCTTAGGGCCCCGGTTTATCCAGGTGCGGCCCCCGGTCTGTGGTACATAAAAAGACACGTCATAAAGCGCGACTGCTGAGCTCGGCACTTCTCGTCTGCCAGGGGACACCCGAGTCGAGGAGTTGGACCTAAACATACTTCGGTGAATTTACTGAGGAATTTGTGAAACTGAAACAATACAAAAAGAATGCCGTTGTAAGTTATAAATACTAACACAGACAAATGTTAGCATACTGGCTAATGCTAACGACGTAAGAATTCTGATAGTTGTATTGAAAAACTTACAAACACTGCTTGGAGTAGAGAATGAAGACTACAGGCGAGTAGAAACGCTATGGATAGCTAGAGGACAGAACGGCACTTGTAGTTCCGGTTCAAAGCTTGTCCAAAAGATCGAACTATGGCACAAACAAAAATAGTATTAGCATGTGTTTTATGCAGAACGAAGCAAAGCAAAATCCATAAATGGGCCGCACCGCATAGGAATTTTTTTTGTATCATATGTTGAATATATTATTATTTTCTAAAACATTCGAATTCTATTATATTTTCATTTGTTTCTGTACAATTCAAAATTTAAAAAGTATTGCATTAATACGGAGCCCCTAAATAGACATGGGGAGAGAAAAAATTTATATATATATATATATATTTTTTTTTTTTAAATAATAATAATAAAATTGTACATTTAAAAAAAAATTTTTTTTAACTTTATAAAAGTTACATGTCTAAAAAAAAAATATATATATATAAAGGGGGCTCCGTACATTAATAACATTTTGTGGGAAATAAAAGTCTGCTTAGGGCCCCGGTTTATCCAGGTGCGGCCCCCGCTCTGTGGTACATAAAAAGACACGTCATAAAGCGCGACTGCTGAGCTCGGCGCTTCTCGTCTGCCAGGGGACACCCGAGTCGAGGAGTTGGACGTAAACATACTTCGGTGAATTTACTGAGGAATTTGTGAAACTGAAACAATACAAAAAGAATGCCGTTGTAAGTTATAAATACTAATACAGACAAATGTTAGCATACTGGCTAATGCTAACGACGTAAGAATTCTGATAGTTGTATTGAAAAACTTACAAACACTGCTTGGAGTAGAGAATGAAGACTACAGGCGAGTAGAAACGCTATGGATAGCTAGAGGACAGAACGGCACTTGTAGTTCCGGTTCAAAGCTTGTCCAAAAGATCGAACTATGGCACAAACAAAAATAGTAATATTAGCATGTGTTTTATGAAGAACGAAGCAAAGAAAAATCCATAAATGGGCCGCACCGCATAGGAATTTTTTTGGTATCATATGTTGAATATATTATTATTTTCTAAAACATTCGAATTCTATTATATTTTCATTTGTTTCTGTACAATTCAAAATTAAAAAAAGTATTGCATTAATACGGAGCCCCTAAAGAGACATGGGGAGAGAAAAAAAGTATAATTTTTTTTTTTTTTTTTTTTTTTTTTTAGACATGTATCTCGTCTCGTGCGCACGAGATACATGTCTAAAAAAAAATAAAAATAAAAATAAAAGTATACATTTAAAAAAAAAAGTTTTTTATAACTTTTTAAAAAGTTTCTCGTGCGCACAAGATAGTTTCTCGTGCGCATGAGATACATGTTTAAAAAAAAATAAAAAAATAAAATAAAATTATACATCTTTTTTTACATTTATTTATAACTTTATAAAAAGTTTCTCATGCGCACGAGATAAAAATAAATAAATAAATAAATAAATAAAAAATTTAAAAAAAGATAGGGGGCTCCGTACATTAATAACTTTTTGTGGGAAATAAAAGTCTGCTTAGGGCCCCGGTTTATCCAGGTGCGGCCCACGGTCTGTGGTACATAAAAAGACACGTCATAAAGCGCGACTGCTGAGCTCGGCGCTTCTCGTCTGCCAGGGGACACCCGAGTCGAGGAGTTGGACGTAAACATACTTCGGTGAATTTACTGAGGAATTTGTGAAACTGAAACAATACAAAAAGAATGCCGTTGTAAGTTATAAATACTAACACAGACAAATGTTAGCATACTGGCTAATGCTAACGACGTAAGAATTCTGATAGTTGTATTGTAAAACTTACAAACGCTGCTTGGAGTAGAGAATGAAGACTACAGGCGAGTAGAAACGCTATGGATAGCTAGAGGACAGAACGGCACTTGTAGTTCCGGTTCAAAGCTTGTCCAAAAGATCGAACTATGGCACAAACAAAAATAGTATTAGCATGTGTTTTATGAAGAACTAAGCAAAGAAAAATCCATAAATGGGCCGCACCGCATAGGAAAAATGTTATCATTTGTTGTATATATTATTATTTTCTAAAACGTTTGAATTCTATTATATTTTCATTTGTTTCCGTACAATTAAAAATTAAAAAAAGTATTGCATTAATACGCTGCCCCTAAAGAGACATGGGAAAAAAAAAAAGTATAATTTTTTTTTTTTTTTTTTTTTTTTTAGACAAGTATCTCGTGCGGACGAGATACATGTCTAAAAAAAAATAAAAATAAAAATAAAAGTATACATTTAAAAACATATGTTTTTTATAACTTTTTAAAAAGTTTCTTGTGCGCACAAGATAGTTTCTCGTGCGCATGAGATACATGTTTAAAAAAAAAAAAAAAAAAAAAAAATTTTACATCTTTTTTTACATTTATTTATAACTTTATAAAAAGTTTCTCATGCGCACGAGATAAAAAAAATAAAAAAATAAAATTAAAAATTTTTAAAAAAAAAGATAGGGGGCTCCGTACATTAATAACTTTTTGTGGGAAATAAAAGTCTGCTTAGGGCCCCGGTTTATCCAGGTGCGGCCCCCGGTCTGTGGTACATTCAAAGCTTGTCCAAAAGATCGAACTATGGCACAAACAAAAATAGTATTAGCATGTGTTTTATGAAGAACGAAGCAAAGAAAAACCCATAAATGGGCCGCACCGCATAGGAATTTTTTTTTATTATCATATGTTGAATATATTATTATTTTCTAAAACATTCGAATTCTATTATATTTTCATTTGTTTCTGTACAATTAAAAATTAAAAAAAGTATTGCATTAATACGGAGCCCCTAAAGAGACATGGGGGGGGGGGGGGGGGGGGGAAGGATAATTGCGCATGAGATACATGTCTAAAAAAAAATAATAATAAAATAAAATTATACATTTTTTTAATTTTTTTTTTATAAGTTTATAAAAAGTTTCTCGTGCGCATGAGATACATGTCTAAAAAAAAAAATTAAAAAAATGATATGGGGCTCCGTACATTAATAACTTTTTGTGGGAAATAAAAGTCTGCTTAGGGCCCCGGTTTATCCAGGTGCGGCCCCCGGTCTGTGGTACATAAAAAGACACGTCATAAAGCGCGACTGCTGAGCTCGGCGCTTCTCGTCTGCCAGGGGACACCCGAGTCGAGGAGTTGGACGTAAACATACTTCGCCTGCACCGCTGCCGCCACATGAAACACGTCCGCGCGTATTAATCCTCGCGGTCTCCCAGGCTTCTCCCGCTTTTTGATGTGAACGTGGGAGAGGACACGTCTTCAATCTTCTTCTAATCCGCCGCGCTTCTATTTTCGGGTGGCGCTCTGGAAACGACTCGCGCGGAATCCGAGGGGAACGCTCTGCCCCGCCTGATGTAGGAGGAGATGATGCAGTATTATCTGCTCACGGATGGCGGTTGTTTGAGCACAGCTAGTCCTGGATTGTCGCAGGGTTCTCACGAGAATTAGGTCTTATTTTATATCTTGTTGTATTATCACATTCATGAATCTCAATTACAGTTGCAAATCCAAGATGTTAGACGGCAGTAGTGTATAGCTTATGTGTTTTTTTTTTGTTGCGCCCCAAAAAGTGTTAATCCTGTAAGTATTGTACTTATCACGCACCAGCTGTTTGATTGTAACGTGAAATTGTAGCTTTCATTAACAACTTTAGAGGTGTTGAAATCGCCATGCAAAATCACTAATGCTAATCAGTAGCATGTCAAAACCAAAGGTAATGTATGTTAGCATTAAGCTAGCGCATTTTTTTGGACAAGTGGAACCTTGCTTAACTTATCTCGGAGCGTTTTTGTAGTAAATTTCTATGTTGGCATTGGAAATTGCAACATTACCAAGCCGTACATGGTAACACTTTTTGGGGCGCAACAAAACACGATAAACCACTGCCATCTAACGTCTTAGACTTGCAACTTAACGTCATACTTGCAAACAAAATTGTGTTTTCGTTGAGTGCCGCTATCGATTCCCAGGTATTGAGAATGTGTAAATTGATTTTTTTAAAATGGATACAAAAATGCGCTAGCTCAATGCTAACACTCATTATTTTTGCTATTGACATGCTACTGATTACCATTAGCAGTTTTACATGGCGATTTCAACACCTTCAAATGTGCTAATGAAAACCACAACTAAGACGCACATTACTGCGTAATAAGTGCAATACTTAGAGTGGTAACACTTTTTGAGGCGCAACAAAACACGATACACCACTGCCATCTAACGTCTTGGACTTGCAACTTAACGTCATACTTGCAAAAGAGACTCAGACATGTGATAATAAAATTGTGTTTTCGTTGAGTACCGCTATCGATTCCCAGGTATCGAGAATTTGTAAATTGATTAAAAAAAAAAGGATACAAACACATTTTTCCAAAATGCGCTAGCTCGATGCTAACACTCATTATCTTTGCTATTGACATGCTACTGATTACCATTAGCGGTTTTACATGGCGATTTCAACACCTCCAAATGTGTTAATGAAAACTACGACAAAGACACACATTACTACGTAATAAGTACACTACTTACAGTGGTAACACTTTTTGGGGCGCAACAAAACGCGATACACCACTGCCATGTAACGTCTTAGACTTGCAACTTAATGTCATACTTGCAAATGAGACTCAGACATGTGATAATAAAATTGTGTTTTCGTTGAGTATCGCTATCGATTCCCAAGTATCGTTAATTTTATATTGATCCAAAAAAAAAATGGATACATTCTAATTTTTTCCAAAAATGTGCTAACTCGATACTAACAATCATTGTCTTTGCTATCGACATGTTACTGGTTAGCATTAGCGGTTTTACATGGCGATTTCAACACCTACAAATGTGGGTAATAAAAACCACAACTAACATGTACATTACTGCATATTAAGTACGTTTGTATAATACTTACAGTAGTATTACATTTTGGGGCGCAACAAAACACGATACACCACTGCCATCTCACGTCTTGGACTTGCAACTTAACGTCATACTAGCTAATGCGACTCAGGCGTGGTAATACAATTGTGTTTTCCTTGAGTACCGCTATTGATTCCCAAGTATCGTTAATTTGTATATTGATCCAAAAAAAAAATGGATACATACACATTTTTCCAAAAATGTGCTAGCTCGATGCTAACGATCATTGTCTTTGCTACTGACATGCTAGTGATTAGCATTAGCGGTTTTACATGGCGATTTCAACGCCTACAAATGTGGGTAATAAAACCCACAACTAACATGTACATTACTGCGTATTAAGTACGTTTGTATAATACTTACAGTAGTAACACTTTTTGGGGCGCAACAAAACACGATACACCACTGCCATCCAACGTCTTGGACTTGCAACTTAATGTCGTACTTGCAAAAGAGACTCAGACATGTGATAATAAAATTGTGTTTTCGTTGAGTATCGCTATCGATTCCCAGGTATCGAGTATAAGTAAATTGATTTAAAAAAAAATGGATACATACACATTTTTCCATAAAATGTGCTAGCTCGATGCTAACACTCATTATCTTTGTTATTGACATGCTACTGATTACAATTAGCGGTTTTACATGGCGATTTCAACACCTCCAAATGTGTTAATGAAAACCACAACAAAGACACACATTACTGCGTAATAAGTACACTACTTACAGTGGTAACACTTTTTGGGGCGCGACAAAACGCGATACACCACTGCCATCTAACGTCTTGGACTTGCAACTTAACGTCATACTAGCTAATGCGACTCAGACTTGTGGTAATAAAATTGTGTTTTCCTTGAGTACCGCTATCGATTCCCAAGTATCGTCAATTTGTATATTGATCCCAAAAAAAAATGGATACATACACATTTTTCCAAAAATGCGCTAGCTCGATGCTAACAATCATTGTCTTTGCTACTGACATGCTAGTGATTAGCATTAGCGGTTTTACATGGCGATTTCAACACTTCCAAATGTGGGTAATAAAAACCACAACTAACATCTACATTACTGCGTATTAAGTACGTTTGTATAATACTTACAGTAGTAACACTTTTTGGGGCGCAACAAAACACGATACACCACCGCCATCCAACGTCTTGGACTTGCAACTTAACGTCGTACTTGCAAAAGAGACTCAGACATGTGATAATAAAATTGCGTTTTCGTTGAGTATCGCTATCGATTCCCAGGTATCGAGTGTAAGTAAATTGATTTAAAAAAAATGGATACATACACATTTTTCCATAAAATGTGCTAGCTCGATGCTAACACTCATTATCTTTGCTATTGACATGCTACTGATTACCATTAGCGGTTTTACATGGCGATTTCAACACCTCCAAATGTGTTAATGAAAACCACAACAAAGACACACATTACTGCGTAATAAGTACACTACTTACAGTGGTAACACTTTTTGGGGCGCGACAAAACGCGATACACCACTGCCATCTAACGTCTTGGACTTGCAACTTAACGTCATACTAGCTAATGCGACTCAGACATGTGGTAATAAAATTGTGTTTTCCTTGAGTACCGCTATCGATTCCCAAGTATGGTTAATTTGTATATTGATCCAAACAAAAAATGGATACATACTAATTTTTTCCAAAAATGTGCTAACTCGATGCTAACAATCATTGTCTTTGCTATCGACATGCTAGTGGTTAGCATTAGCGGTTTTACATGGCGATTTCAACACCTACAAATGTGGGTATTAAAAACCACAACTAACATGTACATTACTGCGTATTAAGTACGTTTGTATAATACTTACAGTAGTAACACTTTTTGGGGCGCAACAAAACACGATACACCACTGCCATCCAACGTCTTGGACTTGCAACTTAATGTCGTACTTGCAAATGAGACTCAGACGTTTTGTGGTGTTCTTCCTGTACGTCGTGCACTAAGTACACACACACTAAGTTGTGTATTATTGCGTGTACTCCTCGGTACATACGCAAAGTTGTGTATTACTGCGTGTACTTGCCAGCAGCAACCGGAGGAAGCTAATCCTGCCGCAGTCAGCTGTCTCCAGGCCGTCGTCCTGAACTTCCACGGCATGCGAGGCGTGTCCTGCCAAGAATAGCAGCGGGATCATAATAAGACCTTTCATAGTCCAGATGTGAAGGCCGACCAGCCGAGTCCCGAGGAGGAGGAAGAGGAGGAGGGCTCACCTGCGGGTTCATCACGTCACTCTCCAGCCACCCACACCGTCCGCCAGCCAGAAATGTTTGAGTTTAGCGTCAATCAAGAAGCACTCGGACCAGAGCGAGGTGAGGAATCGTGACAACTTGTTTAAATCGACACGACTCAGGAGACAGATTAGCAGTTTTAAGAATTGGAATGATCCTTTTTTAAGGATTTACACGTTACCTAAGTGATTTATTGGGCTATGTTGTACCGCGGCCATCTTAGAAGTAAGCTAACTACGCTAACATTTCAGCTAATTTCACCTATTTAAACCTAAAAAGCACTGGTTTGGATACTTTTCCTAGCGTTAGCATGCTAACATATTATGCTGATTCAGCCATTTTTAAACATTTAAGCAAGATTTTGATGCCTTTCGCCATCTTTTAAGGATGCTAATGTAAAGCTAAAAATAATGGCTTTTTATACTTGGCACGTACCATCTTAGAAGTACGCTAGCTAATGCTGTATTAGCATGGTAGCTTTGTATGTTTACACCAAAAAAATCCTCAATTTTTGATACTTTGCACCATCTTAGATATATGCTAACTTCTCCTATGTTATCATGCTAGCGTAAGTGTGCAAATTCTTTATGCTCGCACTTTTGATAATTTTGTTTGTTCAAACCTAAAAATCATGACTTTCGATACTTGTCGCCGTCTTACAAGTAAGCTATCTTTTCGTATGTTATCAGCATGCAAACATTCTACGCTAATATTTCAGCTAATGTCACCTATTTAATCCGAAAAATCATTGGTTTTGATACTTATCCTATACTAGCAGGCTGTTGTGAGCATGCTATCATTTTATGCTAATTCAGCAATTTTTAACCATTTAAACAAGATTTTGATGTTTTTCACCATCTTTCAAAGATGCTAACGTTTCCTGTAATAGTATGCTAATGTAAAGCTAAATATAATGGCTTTTGATACTTGGCACGTACCATCTTAGAAGTAAACTAGTTATATCATGGCTTTTGATGCTTTGCGCTATCTGAGAAGTATGCTAACTGTTCTTATGTTATCACCATGCTAACAATCTACGCTAACATTTCAGCTAATTTCACATATTTAAACCTAAAAATCACTGGTTTTGATACTAATCCTAGCGTTAGCATGCTAACATTTTATGCTAATTCACCAATTTTTACCCATTTATACAAGATTTTGATGCTTTTCGCCATCTTTCAAGGATGCTAACATTTCCTGTTATAGTATGCTAATGTAAAGCTAAAAATAATGGCTTTTGATGGTTGGCACGTACCATCTTAGAAGTATGCTAGCTAATGCTATATTAGCATGCTAGCTTTGTATGTTTAAACCAAAAAAAATTAAATTTGTGATACTTGGCACCATCTTAGACATATGCTAACTTCTCCTATGTTCTCATGCTAACGTTAGCGTGCAAATTCTTTATGCTTGCACTTTTGATAATTTTGTTTGTTCAAACCTAAAAATAATGACTTTCGATACTTGTCGCCGTCTTAGAAGTATGCTAACGTTTCCTATGTTATCATCAGCATGCAAACAAACTACGCTAACATTTCAGCTAATTTCACCTATTTAAACCTGAAAATCATTGGTTTTGATAATTATCCTATACTAGCAGGCTAGCATGCTAACATGTTATGCTAATTCAGCAATTTCTAACCATATATACAAGATTTTGATGCTTTTCGCCATCTTTCAAGGATGCTAACGTTTCCTGTTATAGTATGCTAATGTAAAGCTAAAAATAATAGCTTTTGATACTTGGCATGTACCATCTTAGAAGTACGCGAGCTAATGCTATATTAGCATGCTAGCTTTGTATGTTTAAACCAAAAAAAATACATTTTTGATACTTGGCACCATCTTAGATGTATGCTAACTTCTCCTACGTTCTCATGCTAACGTTAGCGTGCAAATTCTTTATGCTTGCACTTTTTATAATTCTGTTTGTTCCAACCTAAAAATCATGACTTTCATTACTTTTCGCCATCTTAGAAGTAAGCTAACGTATCTTTTATGTCATCATGCTAACGTTTTATGCTAGCATTTTAGCTAATTTGTATCCGTTTAAACCTAAATATCATGGCTTTTGATGCTTGACGCTATCTTAGAAGTATGCTAACTTTTGTTATGTTATCATCAGCATGCGAACAATCTACGCTAACATTTCAGCTAATTTCACCTATTTAAACCTAAAAATCATTGGTTTTGATACTTATCCTATACTAACAGGCTAGCATGCTAACATGTGATGCCAATACAGCCATTTTTAACCATTTAAACAAGATTTTGATGCTTTTCGCCATCTTTCAAGGATGCTAACATTTCCTGTTATAGTATGCTAATGTAAAGCTAAAAATAATGGCTTTTGATGGTTGGCACATACCATCTTAGAAGTATGCTAGCTAATGCTATATTAGCATGCTAGCTTTATATGTTTAAACCAAAAAAAATTTAATTTTTGATACTTGGCACCATCTTAGATGTATGCTAACTTCTCCTATGTTCTCATGCTAACGTTAGCGTGCAAATCCTTTATGCTTGCACTTTTGATAATTTTGTTTGTTTAAACCGAAAAATCATGACTTTCAATACTTTTTGCCATCTTAGAAGTAAGCTAACGTATCTTTTATGTCATCATGCTAACGTTTTATGCTAGCATTTTAGCTAATTTGTATCCGTTTAAACCTAAATATCATGGCTTTTGATGTTTGACGCTATCTTAGAAGTATGCTAACTTTTGTTATGTTATCATCAGCATGCGAACAATCTACGCTAAAATTTCAGCTAATTTCACCTATTTAAACCTGAAAATCATTGGTTTTGATACTTATCCTATACTAGCAGGCTAGCATGCTAACATGTTATGCTAATTCAGCAATTTCTAACCATATATACAAGATTTTGATGCTTTTCGCCATCTTTCAAGGATGCTAACGTTTCCTGTTATAGTATGCTAATGTAAAGCTAAAAATAATGGCTTTTGATACTTGGCATGTACCATCTTAGAAGTACACTAGCTAATGCTATATTAGCATGCTAGCTTTGTATGTTTAAACCAAAAAAAATTAAATTTTTGATACTTGGCACCATCTTAGACTTATGCTAACTTCTCCTATGTTCTCATGCTAACGTTAGCGTGCAAATTCTTTATGCTTGCACTTTTTATAATTCTGTTTGTTCCAACCTAAAAATCATGACTTTCATTACTTTTCGCCATCTTAGAAGTAAGCTAATGTATCTTTTATGTCATCATGCTAACGTTTTATGCTAGCATTTTAGCTAATTTGTATCCGTTTAAACCTAAATATCATGGCTTTTGATGCTTGACGCTATCTTAGAAGTATGCTAACTTTTGTTATGTTATCATCAGCATGCAAACAAACTACGCTAACATTTCAGCTAATTGCACCTATTTAAACCTGAAAATCATTGGTTTTGATACTTATCCTGTACTAACAGGCTGGCATGCTAACATGTGATGCTAATACAGCCATTTTTAACCATTTAAACAAGATTTTGATGCTTTTCGCCATCTTTCAAGGATGCTAACGTTTCCTGTTATAGTATGCTAATGTAAAGCTAAAAATAATGGCTTTTGATAGTTGGCACGTACCATCTTAGAAGTACGCTAGCTAATGCTGTATTAGCATGCTAGCTTTGTATGTTTAAACAAAAAAAAATTAAATTTTTGATACTTGGCACCATCTTAGACATATGCTAACTTCTCCTATGTTCTCATGCTAACGTTAGCGTGCAAATTCTTTATGCTTGCACTTTTGATAATTTTGTTTGTTTAAACCGAAAAATCATGACTTTCAATACTTTTTGCCATCTTAGAAGTAAGCTAACTTATCTTTTATGTCATCATGCTAACGTTTTATGCTAGCTTTTTAGCTCATTTGTATCCGTTTAAACCTAAATATCATGGCTTTTGATGCTTGACGCTATCTTAGAAGTATGCTAACTTTTGTTATGTTATCATCAGCATGCGAACAATCTACGCTAACATTTCAGCTAATTTCACCTATTTAAACCTAAAAATCATTGGTTTTGATACTTATCCTATACTAGCAGGCTGGCATGCTAACATTTTATGCTAATTCACCAATTTTTACCCATTTATACAAGATTTTGATGCTTTTCGCCATCTTTCAAGGATGCTAGCATTTCCTGTTATAGTATGCTAATGTTAAACTAAAAATAATGGCTTTTGATACTTGGCACGTACCATCTTAGAAGTACGCGAGCTAATGCTATATTAGCATGCTAGCTTTGTATGTTTAAACCAAAAAAAATAAATTTTTGATACTTGGCACCATCTTAGATGTATGCTAACTTCTCCTATGTTCTCATGCTAACGTTAGCGTGCAAATTCTTTATGCTTGCACTTTTGATAATTTTGTTTGTTTAAACCGAAAAATCATGACTTTCAATACTTTTTGCCATCTTAGAAGTAAGCTAACTTATCTTTTATGTCATCATGCTAACGTTTTATGCTAGCTTTTTAGCTAATTTGTATCCGTTTAAACCTAAATATGATGGCTTTTGATGCTTGACGCTATCTTAGAAGTATGCTAACTTTTGTTATGTTATCATCAGCATGCGAACAATCTATGCTAACATTTCAGCTAATTTCACCTATTTAAACCTAAAAATCATTGGTTTTGATACTTATCCTATACTAGCAGGCTGGCATGCTAACATTTTATGCTAATTCACCAATTTTTACCCATTTATACAAGATTTTGATGCTTTTCGCCATCTTTCAAGGATGCTAACATTTCCTGTTATAGTATGCTAATGTTAAACTAAAAATAATGGCTTTTGATACTTGGCACGTACCATCTTAGAAGTACGCTAGCTAATGCTGTATTAGCATGCTAGCTTTGTATGTTTAAACCAAAAAAAATTAAAATTTTGATACTTGGCACCATCTTAGACATATGCTAACTTCTCTTATGTTCTCATGCTAACGTTAGCGTGCAAATTATTTATGCTTGCACTTTTGATAATTTTGTTTGTTTAAACCGAAAAATTATGACTTTCAATACTTTTTGCCATCTTAGAAGTAAGCTAACGTATCTTTTATGTCATCATGCTAGCGTTTTATGCTAGCATTTTAGCTAATTTGTATCCGTTTAAACCTAAATATCATGGCTTTTGAGGCTTGACGCTATCTTAGAAGTATGCTAACTTTTGTTATGTTATCATCAGCATGCGAACAATCTACGCTAACATTTCAGCTAACTGCACCTATTTAAACCTGAAAATCATTGGTTTTGATACTTATCCTATACTAGCAGGCTAGCATGCTAACATGTTATGCTAATTCAGCCATTTCTAACCATATATACAAGATTTTGATGCTTTTCGCCATCTTTCAAGGATGCTAACGTTTCCTGTTATAGTATGCTAATGTAAAACTAAAAATAATGGCTTTTGATACTTGGCACGTACCATCTTAGAAGTACGCTAGCTAATGCTATATTAGCATGCTAGCTTTGTATGTTTAAACCAAAAAAAATAAAATTTTTGATACTTGGCACCATCTTAGACATATGCTAACTTCTCCTATGTTCTCATGCTAACGTTAGCGTGCAAATTCTTTATGCTTGCACTTTTGATAATTTTGTTTGTTCAAACCGAAAAATCATGACTTTCAATACTTTTTGCCATCTTAGAAGTAAGCTAAAGTATCTTTTATGTCATCATGCTAATGTTTTATGCCAGCATTTTAGCTAATTTGTATCCGTTTAAACCTAAATATCATGGCTTTTGATGCTTGCCGCTATCTTCGAAGTATGCTAACGTTTCCTATGTTATCATCAGCATGCAAACAAACTACGCTAACATTTCAGCTAATTTCACCTATTTAAACCTGAAAATCATTGGTTTTGAAACTTATCCTATACTAGCAGGCTAGCATGCTAACATGTTATGCTAATTCAGCAATTTCTAACCATATATACAAGATTTTGATGCTTTTCGCCATCTTTCAAGGATGCTAACGTTTCCTGTTATAGTATGCTAATGTAAAGCTAAAAATAATGGCTTTTGATACTTGGCATGTACCATCTTAGAAGTACGCTAGCTAATGCTATATTAGCATGCTAGCTTTATATGTTTAAACCAAAAAAAATTAAATTTTTGATACTTGGCACCATCTTAGATGTATGCTAACTTCTCCTATGTTCTCATGCTAACGTTAGCGTGCAAATTCTTTATGCTTGCACTTTTGATAATTTTGTTTGTTTAAACCGAAAAATCATGACTTTCAATACTTTTTGCCATCTTAGAAGTAAGCTAAAGTATCTTTTATGTCATCATGCTAATGTTTTATGCTAGCATTTTAGCTAATTTGTATCCGTTTAAACCTAAATATCATGGCTTTTGATGCTTGACGCTATCTTAGAAGTATGCTAACTTTTGTTATGTTATCATCAGCATGCGAACAATCTACGCTAACATTTCAGCTAATTTCACCTATTTAAACCTAAAAATCATTGGTTTTGATAATTATCCTATACTAGCAGGCTAGCATGCTAACATGTTATGCTAATTCAGCAATTTCTAACCATATATACAAGATTTTGATGCTTTTCGCCATCTTTCAAGGATGCTAACGTTTCCTGTTATAGTATGCTAATGTAAAGCTAAAAATAATGGCTTTTGATACTTGGCATGTACCATCTTAGAAGTACGCTAGCTAATGCTATATTAGCATGCTAGCTTTGTATGTTTAAACCAAAAAAATTTAAATTTTTGATACTTGGCACCATCTTAGACATATGCTAACTTCTCCTATGTTCTCATGCTAACGTTAGCGTGCAAATCCTTTATGCTTGCACTTTTGATAATTTTGTTTGTTTAAACCGAAAAATCATGACTTTCAATACTTTTTGCCATCTTAGAAGTAAGCTAACGTATCTTTTATGTCATCATGCTAACGTTTTATGCTAGCATTTTAGCTAATTTGTATCCGTTTAAACCTAAATATCATGGCTTTTGATGCTTGACGCTATCTTAGAAGTATGCTAACTTTTGTTATGTTATCATCAGCATGCGAACAATCTACGCTAACATTTCAGCTAATTTCACCTATTTAAACCTGAAAATCATTGGTTTTGATACTTATCCTGTACTAACAGGCTGGCATGCTAACATGTGATGCTAATACAGCCATTTTTAACCATTTAAAGAAGATTTTGATGCTTTTCGCCATCTTTCAAGGATGCTAACGTTTCCTGTTATAGTATGCTAATGTAAAGCTAAAAATAATGGCTTTTGATGGTTGGCACGTACCATCTTAGAAGTACGCTAGCTAATGCTATATTAGCATGCTAGCTTTGTATGTTTAAACCAAAAAAAATTAAATTTTTGATACTTGGCACCATCTTAGACATATGCTAACTTCTCTTATGTTCTCATGCTAACGTTAGCGTGCAAATTCTTTATGCTTGCACTTTTGATAATTTTGTTTGTTTAAACCGAAAAATTATGACTTTCAATACTTTTTGCCATCTTAGAAGTAAGCTAACGTATCTTTTATGTCATCATGCTAACGTTTTATGCTAGCATTTTAGCTAATTTGTATCCGTTTAAACCTAAATATCATGGCTTTTGATGCTTGACGCTATCTTAGAAGTATGCTAACTTTTGTTATGTTATCATCAGCATGCGAACAATCTACGCTAACATTTCAGCTAATTTCACCTATTTAAACCTGAAAATCATTGGTTTTGATACTTATCCTATACTAGCAGGCTAGCATGCTAACATGTTATGCTAATTCAGCAATTTCTAACCATATATACAAGATTTTGATGCTTTTCGCCATCTTTCAAGGATGCTAACGTTTCCTGTTATAGTATGCTAATGTAAAGCTAAAAATAATGGCTTTTGATACTTGGCATGTACCATCTTAGAAGTACGCTAGCTAATGCTATATTAGCATGCTAGCTTTATATGTTTAAACCAAAAAAAATTAAATTTTTGATACTTGGCACCATCTTAGACGTATGCTAACTTCTCCTATGTTCTCATGCTAACGTTAGCGTGCAAATTCTTTATGCTTGCACTTTTGATAATTTTGTTTGTTTAAACCGAAAAATCATGACTTTCAATACTTTTTGCCATCTTAGAAGTAAGCTAACTTATCTTTTATGTCATCATGCTAACGTTTTATGCTAGCTTTTTAGCTAATTTGTATCCGTTTAAACCTAAATATGATGGCTTTTGATGCTTGACGCTATCTTAGAAGTATGCTAACTTTTGTTATGTTATCATCAGCATGCGAACAATCTATGCTAACATTTCAGCTAATTTCACCTATTTAAACCTGAAAATCATTGGTTTTGAAACTTATCCTATACTAGCAGGCTAGCATGCTAACATGTGATGCTAATACAGCCATTTTTAACCATTTAAACAAGATTTTGATGCTTTTCGCCATCTTTCAAGGATGCTAACGTTTCCTGTTATAGTATGCTAATGTAAAGCTAAAAATAATGGCTTTTGATACTTGGCACGTACCATCTTAGAAGTACGCTAGCTAATGCTATATTAGCATGCTAGCTTTATATGTTTAAACCAAAAAAAAAAAAATTTTTGATACTTGGCACCATCTTAGATGTATGCTATCTTCTCCTATGTTCTCATGCTAACGTTAGCGTGCAAATTCTTTATGCTTGCACTTTTGATAATTTTGTTTGTTCAAACCGAAAAATCATGACTTTCAATACTTTTCGCCATTTAGAAGTAAGCTAACTTATCTTTTATGTCATCATGCTAATGTTTTATGCCAGCATTTTAGCTAATTTGTATCCGTTTAAACCTATATATCATGGCTTTTGATGCTTGCCGCTATCTTAGAAGTATGCTAACTGTTGTTATGTTATCATCAGCATGCGAACAATCTACGCTAACATTTCAGCTAATTTCACCTATTTAAACCTAAAAATCACTGGTTTTGATACTTATCCTGTACTAACAGGCTGGCATGCTAACATGTTATGCTAATTCAGCCATTTTTAACCATTTAAACAAGATGTTGATGCTTTTCGCCATCTTTATGCTAATTGTTTCCATGTCATCATGCTAACTGTTCTCTTGTTAGCATGCAATATATATTTTTGTTTTCTGTTGTGAAGATGGTCCAGGGTCCCATCTATATTCTGGAGACTTGTTGGTGCTCCCAGGTTAGTTCCCACAAGATCCAGGCGGCGGAGGGTCACAAGGGGGAGCTGATGATTGTTTGATGAAAACAACAGGAGGTGGAATCCATCACGGAGGTGCCGGATCTCTTGGCCTGACCTCCAGTCCATGCGCGAGCCACACAGGCGGCCCCTTGTGTTCCAGGTGTTATTCTGATCCCACGTCAACGTCGACCGTGATCTAATGAATGGACCTCAAGTAGTCAGGTATTATCTTCCAGGAAATAGACACTCTTCGGAACCACTGAATGATGTGTTTGTTTTCAAAGCAGCAGCAGGAATTCTGCTGCCTCGAAACTGCTGGCAGCACTTTTGCTCATTTTACTCCTCCAAACCTAAAAAAACGTTGCTTTCCATGTCTGGCGACATTTTAGAAAGCACGCTAACGTTTGCTATGTCAGCGTGCTAACGTATTTTTTCGAGCATTTTTGCTAATTTTGGTACGTTTAAACCTTATAATCCTCAATTTTGATACTTGGCACAGCTGACTTATCCAATTTTAACATGCTAACTTTAGCATGCTAATGTTTTATGTTAGCAGTTTTGCTAATTTTACTCCTTCAAACCTAAAAGCATTGCTTTTGATACTTGGCGCCATTTTTTAAATGGGCTAACTTTTCCTATGTCATCATGCTAATGTTTTTTTTCCAACATTTTTGCTGACTTTGTATGTTTAAACCTTAAAATCCTCAATTTTAATTCTTTGCACAATCTTAGACGTGTACTGACTCATCCAATTTTAACATGCTAACTTTAGCATGCTAATGTTTTATGTTAGCACTTTTGCTAATTTTACTCCTTTGAACCTAAAAAACATTGCTTTTGATACTTAGTGCCATTTTTTAAATGGGCTAACTTTTCCTATGTCATTATGCTAATGTTTTTTTCTAACATTTTTGCTAAATGTGTATGTTTAAACCTAAAATCCAAAATGTCGATATTTGGCACCATCTTAGACGTGTACTAACTTGTCACATTTTAACATGCTAACTTTAGCATAATAATGTTTTATGTTAGCACTTTTGCTAATTTTACTCCTTTAAACCTAAAAAAACATTGCTTTTGATACTTGGCGCGATTTTTGAAATGGGCTAACTTTTCCTATGTCATCATGCTAATGTTTTTTTTTTTAACATTTTTGCTAAATATGTATGTTTAAACCTAAACATCCTCAATTTTGATTATTGGCGCCATCTAAAACGTGTACTAACTTATCCAATTTTAACATGCTAACTTTAGCGTGCTAATGTTTTATGTTAGCACTTTTGCTAACTTTACTCCTTTGAACCTAAAAAAACATTGCTTTTGATACTTGGCGCCATTTTTGAAATGGGCTAACTTTTCCTATGTCATCATGCTAATGTTTTTTTTCAAACAATTTTGCTGACTTTGTATGTTTAAACTTTAAAATCCTCAATTTTGATTCTTTGCACAATCTTAGACGTGTACTAACTTATCAAATTTTAACAAGCTAACTTTAGCATGCTAATGTTTTATGTTAGCACTTTTGCTAATTTTACTCCTTTAAACCTAAAAAAACATTGCTTTTGATACTTTGTGCCATTTTTGGAATGGGCTAACTTTTCCTATGTCATTATGCTAATGTTTTTTTCTAACATTTTTGCTAAATGTGTATTTTTAAACCTAAAAATCCAAAATGTCGATATTTGGCACCATCTTATACGTGTACTGACTTATCCAATTTTAACATGCTAACTTTAGCATGCTAATGTTTTCTGTTAGCACTTTTGCTAATTTTACTCCTTCAAACCTAAAAAACATTGCTTTTGATACTTGCCGCGATTTTTGAAATGGGCTAACTTTTCCTATGTCATCATGCTAATGTTTTTTTTCTAACATTTTTGCTGACTTTGTATGTTTAAACCTTAAAATCCTCAATTTGATTATTTGCACAATCTTAGACGTCTACTGACTCATCCAATTTTAACATGCTAACGTTTTATGTTAGCAGTTTTGCTAATTTTACTCCTTCAAACCTAAAAAACATTGCTTTTGATATGCTAATTTTACTCCTTCAAACCTAAAAAACATTGCTTTTGATACTTGGCGCTATTTTTGAAATGGGTTAACTTTTCCTATGTCATCATGCTAATATTTTGTTTCTAACTTTTTTGCTAAATGTGTATGTTTAAACCTAAAAATCCTTAATTTTGATTATTTTGCGCCATCTTAGACGTGTACTAACTTATCCAATTTTAACATGCTAACTTTAGCATGCTAACGTTTTATGTTAGCACTTTTGCTAATTTTACTCTTTCATACCTAAAAACATTGCTTTTGATACTTGGCGCCATTTTTGAAATGGGCTAACTTTTCCTATGTCATCATGCTAATGTTTTTTTTTCTAACATTTTTGCTGACTTTGTATGTTTAAACCTTAAAATCCTCAATTTGGATTCTTTGCACAATCTTAGACGTGAACTGACTCATCCAATTTTAACATGCTAACTTTAGCATGCTAATGTTTTATGTTAGCACTTTTGCTAATTTTACTCCTTTGAACCTAAAAAACATTGCTTTTGATGCTTAGTGCCATTTTTGAAATGGGCTAACTTTTCCTATGTCATTATGCTAATGTTTTTTTCTAACATTTTTGCTAAATGTGTATGTTTAAACCTAAAAATCCAAAATGTCGATATTTGGCACCATCTTAGACGTGTACTGACTTATCCAATTTTAACATGCTAACTTTAGCATGCTAATGTTTTCTGTTAGCACTTTTGCTAATTTTACTCCTTTGAACCTAAAAAACATTGCTTTTGATACTTGGTGCCATTTTTGAAATGCTAACTTTTCCTATGTCATAATGCAAATGTTTTTTTTAAAAACATTTTTGCTAAATGTGTATGTTTAAACCTAAACATCCTCAATTTTGATTATTGGCGCCATCTGAGACGTGTACTAACTTATCCAATTTTAACATGCTAACTTTAGCATGCTAACGTTTTATGTTAGCAGTTTTGCTAATTTTACTCCTTCAAACCTAAAAAACATTGCTTTTGATACTTGGCGCTATTTTTGAAATGGGTTAACTTTTCTTATGTCATCATGCTAATGTTTTTTTTAACATTTTTGCTGACTTTGTATGTTTAAACCTTAAAATCCTCAATTTTGAATCTTTGCACAATCTTAGACGTGTACTGACTCATCCAATTTTAACATGCTAACTTTAGCACGCTAATGTTTTATGTTAGCACTTTTGCTAATTTTACTCCTTTAAACCTAAAAAAACATTGCTTTTGATACTTGGCGCGATTTTTGAAATGGGCTAACTTTTCCTATGTCATTATGCTAATGTTTTTTTTTTTAACATTTTTGCTAAATATGTATGTTTAAACCTAAACATCCTCAATTTTGATTATTGGCGCCATCTAAAACGTGTACTAACTTATCCAATTGTAACATGCTAACTTTAGCATGCTAACGTTTTATGTTAGCAGTTTTGCTAATTTTACTCCTTCAAACCTAAAAACATTGCTTTTGATACTTGGCGCCATTTTTGAAATGGGCTAAATTTTCCTATGTCATCATGCTAATGTTTTTTTTTCTAACATTTTTGCTGACTTTGTATGTTTAAACCTTAAAATCCTCAATTTTGAATCTTTGCACAATCTTAGACGTGTACTGACTCATCCAATTTTAACATGCTAACTTTAGCATGCTAATGTTTTATGTTAGCACTTTTGCTAATTTTACTCCTTTGAACCTAAAAAACATTGCTTTTGATACTTAGTGCCATTTTTGAAATGGGCTAACTTTTCCTATATCATCATGCTAATGTTTTTTTCTAACACTTTGGCTAACTTTGTATGTTTAAACCTAAAAATCCTCAATGTTGATATTTGGCACCATCTTAGACGTGTACTAACTTATCACATTTTAACATGCTAACTTTAGCATGCAAATGTTTTATGTTAGCACTTTTGCTAATTTTACTCCTTTAAACCTAAAAAACATTGCTTTTGATACTTGGCGCCATTTTTAAAATGGGCTAACTTTTCCTATGTCATCATGCTAATGTGTTTTTTCTAACATTTTTGCTAACTTTGTATGTTTAAACCTTAAAATCCTAAATTGTGATTCTTTGCACAATCTTAGACGTGTACTGACTCATCAAATTTTAACATGCTAACTTTAGCATGCTAATGTTTTATGTTAGCACTTTTGCTAATTTTACTCCTTTGAACCTAAAAAACATTGCTTTTGATACTTAGTGCCATTTTTGAAATGGGCTAGCTTTTCCTATGTCATCATGCTAATGTTTTTTTCTAACACTTTGGCTAACTTTGTATGTTTAAACCTAAAAATCCTCAATGTTGCTTTTTGGCACCATCTTAGACGTGTACTAACTTATCACATTTTAACATGCTAACTTTAGCATGCAAATGTTTTATGTTAGCACTTTTGCTAATTTTACTCCTTTAAACCTAAAAAACATTGCTTTTGATACTTGGCGCCATTTTTAAAATGGGCTAACTTTTCCTATGTCATCATGCTAATGTGTTTTTTCTAACATTTTTACTAACTTTGTATGTTTAAACCTTAAAATCCTAAATTGTGATTCTTTGCACAATCTTAGACGTGTACTGACTCATCAAATTTTAACATGCTAACTTTAGCATGCTAATGTTTTATGTTAGCACTTTTGCTAATTTTACTCCTTTGAACCTAAAAAACATTGCTTTTGATACTTAGTGCCATTTTTGAAATGGGCTAACTTTTCCTATGTCATTATGCTAATGTTTTTTTCTAACATTTTTGCTAAATGTGTATGTTTAAACCTAAAAATCCAAAATGTCGATATTTGGCACCATCTTAGACGTGTACTGACTTATCCAATTTTAACATGCTAACTTTAGCATGCTAATGTTTTCTGTTAGCACTTTTGCTAATTTTACTCCTTTAAACCTAAAAAACATTGTTTATGATACTTGGCGCCATTTTTGAAATGGGCTAACTTTCCTTATGTCATCATGCTAATGTTTTTTTTAAAAACATTTTTGCTAAATGTGTATGTTTAAACCTAAACATCCTCAATTTTGATTATTGGCGCCATCTGAGACGTGTACTAACTTATCCAATTTTAACATGCTAACTTTAGCATGCTAACATTTTATGTTCGCAGTTTTGCTAATTTTACTCCTTCAAACCTAAAAACATTGCTTTTGATACTTGGCGCCATTTTTGAAATGGGCTAACTTTTCTTATGTCATCATGCTAATGTTTTTTTTCTAACATTTTTGCTGACTTTGTATGTTTAAACCTTAAAATCCTCAATTTTGAATCTTTGCACAATCTTAGACGTGTACTGACTCATCCAATTTTAACATGCTTACTTTAGCATGCTAACGTTTTATTTTAGCAGTTTTGCTAATTTTACTCCTTCAAACCTAAAAAACATTGCTTTTGATACTTGGCGCTATTTTTGAAATGGGTTAACTTTTCCTACGTCATCATGCTAATGTTTTGTTTCTAACTTTTTTGCTAAATGTGTATGTTTAAACCTAAAAGTCCTTAATTTTGATATTTGGCACCATCTTAGACATGTACTAACTTATCCAATTTTAACATGCTAACTTTAGCATGCTAATGTTTTATGTTAGCACTTTTGCTCATTTTACTCCTTTGAACCTAAAAAACATTGCTTTTGATACCTGGCGCTATTTTTGAAATGGGCTAACGTTTCCTATGTCATCATGCTAATGTTTTGTTTCTAACATTTTTGCTGACTTTGTATGTTTAAACCTTAAAATCCTCAATTTTGATTCTTTGCACAATCTTAGACGTGTACTGACTCATCAAATTTTAACATGCTTACTTTGGCATGCTAACGTTTTATGTTAGCACTTTTGTTAATTTTACTCCTTTGAACCTAAAAAACATTGCTTTTGATACCTGGCGCCATTTTTGAAATGGGTTAACTTTTCCTATGTCAACATGCTAATGTTTTTTTTCTAACATTTTTGCTAAATGTGTATGTTTAAACCTTAAAATCCTCAATTTTGAATCTTTGCACAATCTTAGACGTGTACTGACTCATCCAATTTTAACATGCTAACGTTTTATGTTAGCAGTTTTGCTAATTTTACTCCTTTGAACCTAAAAAACATTGCTTTTGATACTTAGTGCCATTTTTGAAATGGGCTAACTTTTCCTATGTCATCATGCTAATGTTTTTTTTTAACATTTTTGCTAAATGTGTATGTTTAAACCTAAAAATCCAAAATGTCGATATTTGGCACCATCTTAGACATGTACTGACTTATCCAATTTTAACATGCTAACTTTAGCATGCTAATGTTTTCTGTTAGCACTTTTGCTAATTTTACTCCTTCAAACCTAAAAAACATTGCTTTTGATACTTGCCGCGATTTTTGAAATGGGCTAACTTTTCCTATGTCATCATGCTAATGTTTTTTTTCTAACATTTTTGCTGACTTTGTATGTTTAAACCTTAAAATCCTCAATTTGATTATTTGCACAATCTTAGACGTCTACTGACTCATCCAATTTTAACATGCTAACGTTTTATGTTAGCAGTTTTGCTAATTTTACTCCTTCAAACCTAAAAAACATTGCTTTTGATATGCTAATTTTACTCCTTCAAACCTAAAAAACATTGCTTTTGATACTTGGCGCTATTTTTGAAATGGGTTAACTTTTCCTATGTCATCATGCTAATATTTTGTTTCTAACTTTTTTGCTAAATGTGTATGTTTAAACCTAAAAATCCTTAATTTTGATTATTTTGCGCCATCTTAGACGTGTACTAACTTATCCAATTTTAACATGCTAACTTTAGCATGCTAACGTTTTATGTTAGCACTTTTGCTAATTTTACTCTTTCATACCTAAAAACATTGCTTTTGATACTTGGCGCCATTTTTGAAATGGGCTAACTTTTCCTATGTCATCATGCTAATGTTTTTTTTTCTAACATTTTTGCTGACTTTGTATGTTTAAACCTTAAAATCCTCAATTTGGATTCTTTGCACAATCTTAGACGTGAACTGACTCATCCAATTTTAACATGCTAACTTTAGCATGCTAATGTTTTATGTTAGCACTTTTGCTAATTTTACTCCTTTGAACCTAAAAAACAATGCTTTTGATATTTAGTGCCTTTTTTTAAATGGGCTAACTTTTCCTATGTCATCATGCTAATGTTTTTTTTTTAACATTTTTGCTAAATGTGTATGTTTAAACCTACAAATCCAAAATGTCGATATTTGGCACCATCTTAGACATGTACTGACTTATCCAATTTTAACATGCTAACTTTAGCATGCTAACGTTTTCTGTTAGCACTTTTGCTAATTTTACTACTTTAAACCTAAAAAACATTGCTTTTGATACTTGGCGCCATTTTTGAAATGGGCTAACTTTTCCTATGTCATCATGCTAATGTTTTTTTTCTAACATTTTTGCTAAATGTGTATGTTTAAACCTAAAAATCCTCAATTTTGTTATTTGGCATCATCTTAGACGTGTACTAACTTATCCAATTTTAACATGCTAACTTTAGCATGCTAATGTTTTATGTTAGCACTTTTGCTAATGTTACTCCTTCAAACTTAAAAAACATTGCTTTTGATACTTGCCACCATTTTTTAAATGGGCTAGCTTTTCCTCTGTCATCATTAGGGATGATGTTCGAAACTGGTTCTCCCTGTTGTTCGATAAGAAAAGAACCGATTCCATGGACTCAAATCCCTTTTTTGAGAACCGGTTTCCGTTATCGAGGCCACTATAGTAAAGAAAAAGAGTTGGTTCTTTATTCGAATCCCTGGGAACGAATCCCTTCCCACAGGAAATGCCCTGTGGAACGGAAATGTTATGCCCATTTGATTGTAGACTCTTACTGACACTTTGTGGCGATATGAAAATACTACACATCAATAGTTTGGGCACTTCCGGGATGGCGACGTCTGTTCAGTTCATGAGACAATTGAGAAGTAGACATGTTGTGTTAGCTCTTACAAGCCTTGGAAAAGATAAGTCTGTAAGTAAACTGTTTAACTTGTTTATGTAACTCAATATTAAGGTGGAAAGTGGTTAAATTTGATACTAACATGTTTATTTATTTTTTGTGCACTGTTTCAATGGATGTTTTGAGGACTTAAAATGGCTGCCAGTCATGTATTTCCACCATCAAAATAGTTTCAACATTCAGAAGTATTTGTTTGATGATAGTACTGTATATTTGTGTGAAGCTAATATTTACATAGTGTGTATTAAATGTCAGTATGTTAATTGAATCACATAGCTTATACATTTGTCATTGTGTGTATTTCAGTTTAAAAAATAAATAAATAACAGTCCAGTGCAAGACAAAAGTAAAGATAGGAAAAGACAAAACAAGATCAACAACAATAAAGAGCCTAAATGGATTAATCGGCTTTGGAACTTTATTAGACGTCTTGGATTTTTTGTTAGCTGTCTGCCTGTGTGTGTAGTTAGTATGTTCCAATAGCAGTAGAAGTGCACTTTTTAGAGAGCTGTATTATTTTCAGTTTTGTGCCCAAGGGACTGATTTTATTTAACACTATATTATTATTTATACACCTATAGTGATCACAGACACAGGTTGTTTTTGTGTTACTGTATATATTTGTTTTTCTGAAAAATCCCACTTAATATACTTTGGGTAACAACAGTCAATATTTATTTTTTTAAATTTTTTTATTTTTTTCTTATAAAATTAAAGTGAGCTTTTGTTAAACCAAATATTGTGTTTTTTTTTCCATATACAACAACCGATCTGGATTCGATAAGAGAATCGATAAGGAATCGGTTCGATAAGAGGATTCGATAATGGGCTCGAACTCGATAATTTCTTATCAAACATCATCCCTAGTCATGATACTAATGTTTTTTTTCTAGCATTTCTGCTAAATGTGTATGTTTAAACCTAAAAATCCAAAATGTCGATATTTGGCACCATCTTAGACATGTACTGACTTATCCAATTTTAACATGCTAACTTTAGCATGCTAATGTTTTATGTTAGCACTTTTGCTAATTTTACTCCTTTGAACCTAAAAAACATTGCTTTTGATACCTGGCGCCATTTTTGAAATGGGCTAACTTTTCCTATGCCAACATGCTAATGTTTTTTTTCTAACATTTTTGCTAAATGTGTATGTTTAAACCTTAAAATCCTCAATTTTGATTCTTGACGTGTACTAACTTATCCAATTTTAACATGCTAACTTTAGCATGCTAATGTTTTCTGTTAGCAGTTTTGCTAATTTTACTCCTTCAAACCTAAAAAACATTGCTTTTGATACTTGGCGCCATTTTTGAAATGGGTTAACTTTTCCTATGTCATCATGCTAATGTTTTTTTCTAACATTTTTGCTAAATGTGTATGTTTAAACCTAAAAATCCTCAATTTTGTTATTTGGCACCATCTTAGACGTGTACTAACTTATCCAATTTCAACATGCTAACTTTAGCATGCTAATGTTTTATGTTAGCACTTTTGCTATTTTTACTCCTTCGAACCTAAAAAACATTGCTTTTGATACTTGGCGCCATTTTTGAAATGGGTTAACTTTTCCTATGACATCATGCTAATGTTTTTTTCTAACATTTTTGCTAAATGTGTATGTTTAAACCTAAAAATCCTCAATTTTGTTATTTGGCACCATCTTAGACGTGTACTGACTTATCCAATTCAAACATGCTAACTGTAGCATGCTAACGTTTTATGTTAGCACTGTTGCTAATTTGACTCCTTTAAACCTAAAAAACATTGCTTTTGATACTTGGCGCCATTTTTGAAATGGGCTAACTTTTCCTATGTCATCATGCTAATGTTCTTTTTCTAGCATTTTTGATAAATGTGTATGTTTAAACCTAAATATCCTCAATTTTGATATTTGGCACCATATTAGAAATGTGTTAACTATTGCATTTTAGCCATTTTTTATTCATTTAAACCTGAAAATCATGGCTTTCGATACTTGACAGCATCGTAGATGTATCCTAAATTATCCAAATTTAACATGTTAGCATTTTGTGCTAGCTTTATATAGATAATTACACCATTCCTCCCCAAAACCGTGTGGTACAAAAATACTTGAGAACAAGCTTTTCCTTGTGCAGAACTCCCAGATGGTTTAGGACCTCGTCTGTGGTCTCACCTTCATCTTTCTCCTGCTCTTTTATTCCCTCACGTTATATCTGGTCTCGGGGTCACGTCCAGTCCCAGACAGCGTCTGATTCATGGACTCGCACGTCTGAACTGCTTCAGCTTTTGGGATAGTTGGTGAGTCCATTCCTCACGGAGCCAGAAGGAGGATGACATCGTGTCTTGGTTGGTGCATCAAGAACCGCTCAATTACAATTGGGCAAAGAAATCAGAATATTATTCTCATAACAGTTGGTATCGATATGTATCGATATGTATCGATCGATATGTGTAATTGTACTTAGGACTTAGTTGTGTGTAGATGTATTTAATTGTGTGGAGATGTACTTAATTATGTGTATTTGTACTTAGTACTTAATTGTGTGTAGATGTACTTAATACTTAATTGTGTCTAGATGTACTTGATTGTGTGTAGATGTACTTAGTACTTGATTGTGTGTAGATGTACTTAATACTTAATTGTGTCTAGATGTACTTAATTGTGTGTATTTGTACTTGGTACCTAAGTGTGTGTATTTGTACTTAGTACTTAGTTGTGTGTATATGTACTTGGTACTTAATTGTGTGTATATGTACTTGGTACCTAAGTGTATGTATTTGTACTTAGTACTTAATCGTGTGTAGATTTATTTAATACTTAATTGTGTGTAAATGTAATTAATTGTGTGTATTTGTACTTAGTACTTAATTGTGTGTATTTATACTTAGTATTTAATTGTGTGTAACTGTACTTGGTACTTAATTGTGTGTATTTGTACTTGGTACTTAATTGTGTGTATTTATACATGGTACTTAATTGTGTGTACATGTACTTGGTACTTAATTGTGTGTATATGTACTTGGTACCTAAGTATGTATTTGTACTTAGTACTTAATCGTGTGTAGATTTATTTAATACTTAATTGTGTGTAAATGTAATTAATTGTGTGTATTTGTACTTAGTACTTAATTGTGTGTATTTATACTTAGTATTTAATTGTGTGTAACTGTACTTGGTACTTAATTGTGTGTATTTGTACTTGGTACTTAATTGTGTGTATTTATACATGGTACTTAATTGTGTGTATTTGTACTTAGTACTTCATTGTGTGTAGATGTACTTAATACTTAATTGTGTCTAGATGTACTTAATTGTGTGTATTTGTACTTGATACTTAATTGTGTGTATTTGTACTTAGTACTTAATTGTGTGTGTATGTACTTGGTACTTAATTGTGTGTATTTGTACTTGGTACTTTAGTGTGTGTATTTGTACTTAGTACTCAATCGTGTGTAGATGTATTTAATACTTAATTGTGTGTATTTGTACTTAGTACTTAATTGTGTGTATTTGTACTTATTACTTAATTGTGTGTATTTGTACTTGGCACTTAATTGTGTGTATTTGTACTTAGTACTTAATTGTGTGTATTTGTACTTAGTACTTAATTGTGTGTATTTGTACTTAGTACTTAATTGTGTGTATTTGTACTTAGTACCTAATTGTAGGTAGATGTACTTAGTACTTAATTGTGTGTAGATGTACTTCATATTTAATTGTGTGTAGAAGTACATAATAGTGTGTAGATGTACTTAGTACATAATCGTGTGTAGATGTACTTAGTACTTAATTGTGTGTATTAGTACTTGGTACCTAATTGTGTAGATTTGTATTTGGTACTTAATAATGTGTATTTGTACTTGGTACCTAATTGTGTAAATTTGTATTTGGTACTTAATAATGTGTATTTGTACTTGGTACTTAATTGTGTAAATTTGTACTTGGTACTTAATTGTGTAAATTTGTACTTGGTACTTAATTGTGTAAATTTGTACTTGGTACTTAATTGTGTAAATTTGTACTTGGTACTTAATTGTGTAAATTTGTACTTAGTACTTAATTGTGTAAATTTGTATTTGGTACTTAATAATGTGTATTTGTACTTGGTACTTAATTGTGTGCATTTGTACTTGGTACTTAATTGTGCGTATTTGTACTTGGTACTTAGTTGTGTGCATTTCTACTTGGTATTTAATTGTGTGTATTTGTACTTGGTACTTAACTGTGTGTATTTGTACTTGGTGCTTGATTGTGTGTAGATGTACTTAATACTCAATTGTGTCTGGATGTACTTAATTGTGTGTATTTGTACTAAGTACATCATCTTGTGTAGATGTAATTAGTACTTAATTGTGTAAATATGTACTTAATTGTGTGTATTTGTACTTGGTACTTAATTGTGTGTATTTGTACTTAGTACTTAATTGTGTGTATATAAACTTAGTACTTAACTGTGTGTATTTGTACTTAGTACTTAATTGTGTGTATGTACTTGGTATTTGTGTGTATTTGTACTTGGTACCTAAGTGTGTGTATTTGTACTTAGTACTTAATTGTGTGTAGATGTATTTAATACTTAATTGTGTGTATATATATTTAATTGTGTGTATTTGTACTTAGTACTTAATTGTGTGTATGTGTACTTAGTACTTAATTGTGTGTATCTGTACTTGGTACTTAATTGTGTGTATTTGTACTTAGTACTTAATTGTGTGTATCTGTACTTGGTACTTAATTGTGTGTATTTGTACTTGGTACTTAATTGTGTGTATTTATACATAGTACTTAATTGTGTGTATATGTACTTGGTACTTAATTGTGTGTATTTGTACTTGGTACTTAATTGTGTATATTTGTACTTGGTACTTAATTGTGTGTATTTATACTAAGTACACAATCTTAAGTAGATGTACTTAGTACTTAATTGTGTGTAGATGTACTTAATTGTGTGTATTTGTTCTTGGTACTTAATTGGTGTATTTGTACTTAGTACTTAATTGTGTGTATATAAACTTAATACTTAACTGTGTGTATTTGTACTTAGTACTTAGTTGTGTCTATTTTTATTCATTACTTAATTGTGTGTGTTTGTACTTAGTATTTAATTGTGTGTAGATGTACTTAATACTTAATTGTGTCTAGATGTACTTAATATTTAATTGTGTCTAAATGTGCTTAATTGTGTTTAGATGTACTTAATATTTAATTGTGTCTAAATGTACTTAATTGTGTCTAGATGTACTTAATTGTGTCTATATGTACTTAATTGTGTGTATATGTACTTAGTACATAATCGTTTGTAGATGTACTTAGTACTTAATTGTGTGTATTTGTACTTGGTACTTAATTGTGTGAATTTTTACTTTGTACTTACTTAAGTGTATTTGTACTTGGTACTTAATTGTGTGTATTTGTACTTGGTACTTAATTGTGTGTATTTCTACTTAATACTGAATTGTGTGTAGATGTACTTAATTATGTGTAGATGTACTTAGTACTTAATTGCGTGTAAATGTACTTAATTGTGTGTAGATGTACTTAATTGTGTGTATATGTATTTAAATTGTGTGTATGGGTACTTATTACTTAATTGTGTGTGGATGTACTTAATTGTGTGTAGATGTATTTAGTAATCAATTGTTTGTAGATGTACTTAATACTGAATTGTGTTTAGATGTACTTAATACTGAATTGTGTTTAGATGTACTCAATACTGAATTGTGTGTAGATGTACTTAATTGTGTGTATTTGTACTTGGTACTTAATTGTGTGCATTTGTACTTGGTACTTAATTGTGCGTATTTGTACTTGGTACTTAGTTGTGTGCATTTGTACTTGGTATTTAATTGTGTGTATTTGTACTTGGTACTTAACTGTGTGTATTTGTACTTGGTGCTTAATTGTGTGTAGATGTACTTAATACTCAATTGTGTCTGGATGTACTTAATTGTGTGTATTTGTACTAAGTACATCATCTTGTGTAGATGTAATTAGTACTTAATTGTGTAAATATGTACTTAATTGTGTGTATTTGTACTTGGTACTTAATTGTGTGTATTTGTACTTAGTACTTAATTGTGTGTATGTAACCTTAGTACTTAACTGTGTGTATTTGTACTTAGTACTTAATTGTGTGTATGTACTTGGTATTTAATTGTGTGTATTTGTACTTGGTACCTAAGTGTGTGTATTTGTACTTAGTACTTAATTGTGTGTAGATGTATTTAATACTTAATTGTGTGTAGATATACTTAATTGTGTGTATTTGTACTTGGTACTTAATTGTGTGTATTTGTACTTAGTACTTAATTGTGTGTATCTGTACTTGGTACTTAATTGTGTGTATTTGTACTTGGTACTTAATTGTGTGTATTTATACATAGTACTTAATTGTGTGTATGTACTTGGTATTTAATTGTGTGTATTTGTACTTGGTACTTAATTGTGTGTATTTGTAATTAGTGCTTAATTGTGTGTAGATGTACTTAATACTTAATTGTGTCTAGATGTACTTAATCATGTGTATTTGTACTTGATACTAAATTGTGTGTATTTGTACTTAGTACTTAATTGTGTGTGTATGTACTTGGTACTTAATTGTGTGTATTTGTACTTGGTACCTAAGTGTGTGTATTTGTAATTAGTACTTAATCGTGTGTAGATGTATTTAATACTTAATTGTGTGTAGATGTACTTAATTGTGTGTATTTGTACTTAGTACTTAATTGTGTGTATTTGTAATTATTACTTAATTGTGTGTATCTGTACTTGGTACTTAATTGTGTGTATTTGTACTTGGTACTTAATTGTGTGTATTTATACATAGTACTTAATTGTGTGTATATGTACTTGGTACTTAATTGTGTGTATTTGTACTTAGTACTTAATTGTGTGTAGATATACTTAATATTTAATTGTGTCTAGATGTACATAATTGTGTGTAGATGTACTTAATACATAATCGTGTGTAGATATACTTAGTACTTAATTGTGTGTATTTGTACTTGGTACCTAATTGTGTAAATTTGTACTTGGTACTTAATAATGTGTATTTGTACTTGGTACTTAATTGTGTGTATTTGTACTTGGTACTTAATTGTGTGTATTTGTACTTGGTACTTAATTGTGTGTATTTATACTTAGTACACAATCTTGTGTAGATGTACTTAGTACTTAATTTTGTGTAGATGTACTTAATTGTGTGTATTTGTTCTTGGTACTTAATTGGTGTATTTGTACTTAGTACTTAATTGTGTGTATATAAACTTAGTACTTAAATGTGTGTATTTGTACTTAGTACTTAGTTGTGTCTATTTTTATTTATTACTTAATTGTGTGTATTTGTACTTAGTATTTAATTGTGTGTAGATGTACTTAGTACTTAATTGTGTCTAGATGTACTTAATATTTAATTGTGTCTAAATGTACTTAATTGTGTCGAGATGTACTTAATTGTGTCTATATGTACTTAATTGTGTCTATATGTACTTAATTGTGTGTATATGTACTTAGTACATAATCGTTTGTAGATGTACTTAGTACTTAATTGTGTGTATTTGTACTTGGTACTTAATTGTGTAAATTTTTACTTTGTACTTACGTGTATTTGTATTTGGTACTTAATTGTGTGTATTTGTACTTGGTACTTAATTGTGTGTATTTCTACTTAATACTGAATTGTGTGTAGATGTACTTAATTATGTGTAGATGTACTTAGTACTTAATTGGGTGTAAATGTACTTAATTGTGTGTAGATGTACTTAATTGTGTGTATATGTACTTAAATTGTGTGTATGTGTACTTATTACTTAATTGTGTGTAGATGTACTTAATTGTGTGTAGATGTACTTAGTAATCAAATGTTTGTAGGTGTATTTAATACTGAATTGTGTTTAGATGTACTTAATACTGAATTGTGTTTAGATGTACTCAATACTGAATTGTGTGTAGATGTACTTAATTGTGTGCATTTGTACTTAGTACTTAAATGTGTGTAGATGTACTTAATACTTAATTGTGTGTAAATGTACTTAATTGTGTGTAGATGTACTTAATTGTGTGTATATGTACTTAAATTGTGTGTATGTGTACTTATTACTTAATTGTGTGTGGATGTACTTAATTGTGTGTATATGTACTTTGTAATCAATTCTTTGTAGATGTACTTAATACTGAATTGTGTGTAGATGTACTTAATACTGAATTGCGTGTAGATGTACTTAATTGTGTGCATTTGTACTTAGTACTAATTTGTGTGTAGATATGCTTAGTACTTAATTGTGTGTAGATGTACTTAATACTGAATTGTGTGTAGATGTACCAGCATAATACCGAATTGTGTGTAGATGTACTTATTTGTGTGTAGATGTTTTTAGTACTTAATTGTGTGTAGATGTACTTAGTACTTAAGTGCGTGTCGATGTACTTAATTGTGTGTAGATGTACTTAGTACTTAATTGTGTGTAAATGTACTTAATACTGAATTGTTTGTAGATGTACTTAATACTGAAATGCGTGTAGATGTACTTAATTGTGTGCATTTGTACTTAGTACTTATTTATGTGTAGATATACTTAGTATTTAATTGTTTGTAGATGTACTTAATACTGAATTGTGTGTAGATGTACTTAATACTGAATTGTGTGTAGATGTAGGTATTTGTGTGTAGATGTACTGAGTACTTAATTGTGTGTAGATGTACTTAGTACTTAAGTGTGCGTCGATGTACTTAGTACTTAATTGTGTGTAGATGTACTTAATACTGAATTGCGTGTAGATATACTTAATTGTGTGCATTTGTACTTAGTACTAATTTGTGTGTAGATATGCTTAGTACTTAATTGTGTGTAGATGTACTTTTTACTTAAGTGTGTGTCGATGTACTTAATTGTGTGTAGATATACTTAGTACTTAATTGTGTGTAGATGTACTTAATACTGAATTGTGTGTAGATGTACTTAATTGTGTGCATTTGTACTTAGTACTTATTTATGTGTAGATATACTTAGTATTTAATTGTGTGTAGATGTACTTAATATTGAATTGTGTGTAGATGTACTTAATACTGAATTGTGTGTAGATGTAGGTATTTGTGTGTAGATGTACTGAGTACTTAATTGTGTGTAGATGTACTTAGTACTTAAGTGTGTGTCGATGTACTTAATTGTGTGTAGATATACTTAGTACTTAATTGTGTGTAGATGTACTTAATACTGAATTGTGTGTAGATGTACGTAATACTGAATTGCGTGTAGATGTACTTAATTGTGTGCATTTGTACTTAGTATTTATTTATGTGTAGATATACTTAGTATTTAATTGTGTGTAGATGTACTTAATACTGAATTGTGTGTAGATGTACTTAATACTGAATTGTGTGTAGATGTAGGTATTTGTGTGTAGATGTACTTAGTATTTATTGTGTGTAGATGTACTTATTACTTAAGTGTGTGTCGATGTACTTAATTGTGTGTAGATATACTTAGTACTTAATTGTGTGTAGATGTACTTAATATTGAATTGTGTGTAGATGTACTTAATACTGAGTTGCGTGTAGATGTACTTAATTGTGTGCATTTGTACTTAGTACTTATTTATGTGTAGATATACTTAGTATTTAATTGTGTGTAGCTGTACTTAATACTGCATTGTGTGTCGATGTACTTAATTCTGAATTGTGTGTAGATGTAGTTATTTGTGTGTAGATGTACTTAGTACTTAATTGTGTGTCGATGTACTTAATTGTGTGTAGATGTACTTAGTACTGAATTGTGTGTAGATGTACTTAATACTGAATTGTGTGTAGATGTATATAATACTGAATTGTGTGTAGATGTATTTAATTGTGTGCATGTGTACTTAGTACTTATTTGTGTGTAGATATACTTAGTACTTAATTGTGTGTAGATGTACTTAATACTGAATTGTGTGTCGATGTACTTGATACTGAATTGTGTGTAGATGTAGTTATTTGTGTGTAGATGTACTTTGTACTTAATTGTGTGTAGATGTACTTATTACTTAAGTGTGTGTCGATGTACTTAATTGTGTGTAGATATACTTAGTACTGAATTGTGTGTAGATGTACTTAATACTGAATTGCGTGTAGATATACTTAATTGTGTGCATTTGTACTTAGTACTAATTTGTGTGTAGATATGCTTAGTACTTAATTGTGTGTAGATGTACTTTTTACTTAAGTGTGTGTCGATGTACTTAATTGTGTGTAGATATACTTAGTACTTAATTGTGTGTAGATGTACTTAATACTGAATTGTGTGTAGATGTACCAACATAATGCCGAATTGTGTGTAGATGTACTTATTTGTGTGTAGATGTTTTTAGTACTTAATTGTGTGTAGATGTACTTAGTACTTAATTGTGTGTAATTGTACTTAATACTGAATTGTTTGTAGATGTACTTAATACTGAATTGCATGTAGATGTACTTAATTGTGTGCATTTGTACTTAGTACTTATTTATGTGTAGATATACTTAGTATTGAATTGTGTGTAGATGTACTTAATACTGAATTGTGTGTAGATGTAGGTATTTGTGTGTAGATGTACTTAGTACTTAATTGTGTGTAGATGTACTTAGTACTTAAGTGTGTGTCGATGTACTTAGTACTTAATTGTGTGTAGATGTACTTAATACTGAATTGTGTGTATATATACTTAATACTGAATTGCGTGTAGATGTACTTAATTGTGTGCATTTGTACTTAGTACTAATTTGTGTGTAGATATGCTTAGTACTTAATTGTGTGTAGATGTACTTAATACTGAATTGTGTGTAGATGTACTTAATACTGAATTGTGTGTAGATGTACCAGCATAATACCGAATTGTGTGTAGATGTACTTATTTGTGTGTAGATGTTTTTAGTACTTAATTGTGTGTAGATGTACTTAGTACTTAAGTGCGTGTCGATGTACTTAATTGTGTGTAGATGTACTTAGTACTTAATTGTGTGTAAATGTACTTAATACTGAATTGTTTGTAGATGTACTTAATACTGAATTGCGTGTAGATGTACTTAATTGTGTGCATTTGTACTTAGTACTTATTTATGTGTAGATATACTTAGTATTTAATTGTGTGTAGATGTACTTAATACTGAATTGTGTGTAGATGTACTTAATACTGAATAGTGTGTAGATGTAGGTATTTGTGTGTAGATGTACTGAGCACTTAATTGTGTGTAGATGTACTTAGTACTTAAGTGTGCGTCGATGTACTTAGTATTAATTGTGTGTAGATGTACTTAATACTGAATTGTGTGTAGATATACTTAATTGTGTGCATTTGTACTTTGTACTAATTTGTGTGTAGATATGCTTAGTACTTAATTGTGTGTAGATGTACTTATCACTTAAGTGTGTGTCGATGTACTTAATTGTGTGTAGATATACTTAGTACTTAATTGTGTGTAGATGTACTTAATACTGAATTGCGTGTAGATGTACTTAATTGTGTGCATTTGTACTTAGTACTAATTTGTGTGTAGATATGCTTAGTACTTAATTGTGTGTAGATGTACTTAATACTGAATTGTGTGTAGATGTACTAACATAATACCGAATTGTGTGTAGATGTACTTATTTGTGTGTAGATGTTTTCAGTACTTAATTGTGTGTAGATGTACTTAGTACTTAAGTGCGTGTCGATGTACTTAATTGTGTGTAGATGTACTTAGTACTTAATTGTGTGTAAATGTACTTAATACTGAATTGTTTGTAGATGTACTTAATACTGAATTGTGTGTACATGTACTTAATTGTGTGCATTTGTACTTAGTACTTAATTGGGTGTAGATGTACTTAATACTCAATTGTGTCTAGATATACTTAATTGTGTGTATTTATACTAAGTACATAATCTTTTGTAGATGCGCTTAGTACTTAATTGTGTGTAGATGTACTTAATTGTGTGTATTTGTACTTGGTACTTAATTGGTGTATTTGTACTTAGTACTTAATTGTGTGTTTATAAACTTAGTACTTAACTGTGTGTATTTGTACTTAGTACTTAGTTGTGTCTATTTTTATTTAATACTTAATTGTGTGTATTTGTACTTAGTATTTAATTGTGTGTAGATGTACTTAGTACTTAATTGTGTCTAGATGTACTTAATATTTAATTGTGTCTAAATGTACTTAATTGTGTCGAGATGTACTTAATTGTGTCTATATGTACTTAATTGTGTGTATATGTACTTAGTACATAATCGTTTGTAGATGTACTTAGTACTTAATTGTGTGTATTTGTACTTGGTACTTAATTGTGTAAATTTTTACTTTGTACTTACTTACGTGTATTTGTACTTGGTACTTAATTGTGTGTATTTGTACTTGGTACTTAATTGTGTGTATTTCTACTTAATACTGAATTGTGTGTAGATGTACTTAATTATGTGTAGATGTACTTAGTACTTAATTGTGTGTAAATGTACTTAATTGTGTGTAGATGTACTTAATTGTGTGTATATGTACTTAATTGTGTGTACGTGTACTTATTACTTAATTGTGTGTAGATGTACTTAATACTGAATTGTGTGTAGATGTACTTAATTGTGTGCATTTGTACTTAGTACTTAAATGTGTGTAGATGTACTTAATACTGAATTGTGTGTAGATGTACTTAATACTGAATTGTGTGTAGATGTAGGTATTTGTGTGTAGATGTACTTAGTATTTATTGTGTGTAGATGTACTTATTACTTAAGTGTGTGTCAACGTACTTAATTGTGTGTAGATGTACTTAATACTGAATTGCGTGTAGATGTACTTAATACTGAATTGCGTGTAGATGTACTTAATTGTGTGCATTTGTACTTAGTACTTATTTATGTGTAGATATACTTAGTATTTAATTGTGTGTAGATGTACTTAATACTGAATTGTGTGTAGATGTAGGTATTTGTGTGTAGATGTACTTAGTATTTATTGTGTGTAGATGTACTTATTACTTAAGTGTGTGTCGATGTACTTAATTGTGTGTAGATATACTTAGTACTTAATTGTGTGTAGATGTACTTAATATTGAATTGTGTGTAGATGTACTTAATACTGAATTGCGTGTAGATGTACTTAATTGTGTGCATTTGTACTTAGTACTAATTTGTGTGTAGATATGCTTAGTACTTAATTGTGTGTAGATGTACTTAATACTGAATTGTGTGTCGATGTACTTAATACTGAATTGTGTGTAGATGTAGTTATTTGTGTGTAAATGTACTTAGTACTTAATTGTGTGTCGATGTACTTAATTGTGTGTAGATGTACTTAGTACTTAATTGTGTGTAGATGTACTTAATACTGAATTGTGTGTAGATGTACTTAATACTGAATTGCGTGTAGATGTACTTAATTGTGAGCATTTGTACTTAGTACTTATTTATGTGTAGATATACTTAGTATTTAATTGTGTGTAGATGTACTTAATACTGAATTGTGTGTAGATGTACTTAATACTGAATTGTGTGTAGATGTAGCTATTTATGTGTAGATGTACTTAGTACTTAATTGTGTGTAGATGTACTTAGTACTTAAGTGTGTGTCGATGTACTTAATTGTGTGTAGACATACTTAGTACTTAATTGTGTGTAGATGTACTTAATATTGAATTGTGTGTAGATGTACTTAATACTGAATTGCGTGTAGATGTACTTAATTGTGTGCATTTGTACTTAGTACTTATTTATGTGTAGATATACTTAGTATTTAATTGTGTGTAGATGTACTTAATACTGAATTGTGTGTAGATGTAGCTATTTGTGTGTAGATGTACTTAGTACTTAATTGTGTGTAGATGTACTTAGTACTTAAGTGTGTGTCGATGTACTTAATTGTGTGTAGATATACTTAGTACTTAATTGTGTGTAGATGTACTTAATACTGAATTGTGTGTGGATGTACTTAATTTTGTGCATTTGTACTTAGTACTAATTTGTGTGTAGATATGCTTAGTACTGAATTGTGTGTAGATGTACATAATACCGAATTGTGTGTAGATGCACTTATTTGTGTGTAGATGTATTTAGTACTTAATTGTGTGTAGATGTACTTAGTACTTAAGTGCGTGTTGATGTATTTATTTGTGTGTAGATGTACTTAGTACTTAATTGTGTGTTGATGTACTTAGTACTTAATTGTGTGTAAGTGTAATTCATATTTAATTGAGTGTAGATGCATTTAATTGTGTGTAGATGTACTTAGTCAATTGTCCAACATGAAGATTAGTCCAATCCTCACTGGAGCGGGACATAAAATTGGATTAGTAGTTTCATTTTAATATGCTAATTAGTGAAAGAGAAGTCCTCAGGTGTTCCAGTCGAGACGTACACACTGATTGATCACACCAGGTTGTCATTAGGAAGAAAGAAGTGAAACGTTACAGCCCACCTGAACTCCGACCTTTCTATGACGATGGATTTTTCACTTCCATAACCTTCTCATTATTATTTAAGCGCATAAGTTCCTCTGGTTATTAACAAGCGAAGAGCAGGTGCGAGTGTCTCCGTGGTAACGTGACCTCATTACTGCGATGACAGCGTGACGTGTTTGTGTTGCGTAACGTGCACTCATTCATCACCTTCAATGCAGAACAGGCACTTTAAATGAGGGGGGGGGGGGGGGGGGGGGGGTGTTTACCTGCGAGGGGGAGATGGCGCTCTTCACAGCCGTTGAAATAACGAGACCATCGCAGGATAATTGTTGCCGCTTCACCTCAGACCTCGGTAAAATGCCGGCAATTATCTCAAATTGCGCGCAGGAGGAGGAGTCAGTGACAGATTTAGGAATATACACTTGACATACTTTTTGCTGGTTTCCAAAACTACCATGAAAAAAACATGAATATTAAAGGGAAAATTCACTTTTTTCTCCCAAAAAATGCAAATCGCAAGTCTTAAGTAGGACAAGAAGAACTAAGTTTCTATTTTATTATGCATTCTAAAGCGTAAAGAAACGTTAGTAAAAGTCAGCTAACAGCGGATTTAATGGGAGTCCATTTTTTTAATGGTTCGTAAATTCTTATTTGTAACGATTTTAAACGATTCAAAATATCAAAAACTGATTTTCAAACTTTTTTTTTTCAACTCGAGAGTCGTTGTGTATCAAGAATCGATTTTGAATTGAATCGTTACAACCATGAGTCGAATCGAATCGTGTGGTGCCCAAAGATTCACAGCCCTATATTCAGTATTAATCTTTGGGCACTCGATTTGATTCGATTCGATTCATGGGATAACGATTCAATTCAGAATCGATTCACGATTAAAAAGGATTCTCGATTAAAAATGAAAAATATTTAAATAACATTGGGTGCCAATTCTCTTTTCCTGAGTGGTCGGAGAGAACATATTAGGACAAAAAATACAAATAAAACAAAATTTGTATTTTTTTTAATCGATTAAGAATCTTTATTAATAAGAATCGCGATTTATTCAAATATATATATATATATATATATTTTTTTTTTTTTTTGACACCCCTACTTTGTATATTCTACATGTAATGTAGCAGGGGTGTCAACAAATTGAAAATGGATTAATGTTATTTAAAAAATGTTTGATTTTGAATCGAGAATCCTTTTAAATTGAGAATTTGTTCTGAATCGAATCGTTAGCCCCATGAATCGAATCAAATCGAATTGTGTGGTGCCCAAAAAAATCATAGCCCTATTGTATATACTAAATGTAATGTAGGAGGGGTGTCAAAAAAAATAAATATCATTTTTCGAATAAATCGCGATTCGAATTTGTAACGATCCTTAATCGATTCTAAAAATGTGAAAACATTTTTTAATTTGTATTTGTTTCCAAATATGTTCAGTCTGACCACTCAGGCAAAGAGAACTGGCACCCAATGTTATTTTAAAAATTATTGATTTTGATTCGAGAATCCTTTTGAATCGAGAATCGATTCTGAATTGAACAGTTACCCCCATGAATCGAATCCTGTGGTGCCCAAGTATACATGTAATGTAGTAGGGGTGTCAAAAAAAAAAAAAAAAAAATTTCAGATGAATCGCAATTCTAATTTGTAACAATTATTAATCGATTAAAATAATAAATAGTTGTTTTCAATTGTTTTTTTTTCCATATGTCCTTGTCGAATTCTGAATCGAATCATAACCCCCAAAGAATTGAGTGTAATCATGTGGTGCCCAAAGATTTTACAGCCCTATTTTATATACACACTGTAAATACTGTATATATGTAATCTTGTAGGGGTTTGAAAAAAAATAAAAATAAAATAATAATAATAATAAAAAAAAAAAAAAAAAAAAAAAAAAATATATATATATATATATATATATATATATATATATATATATATATATATATATATATATATATACATATATATATATATATATATATATATATATATATATATATATATATATATATAACATTATTATTATTATTTTAAAACCCCTACAACATTACATGTATACAGTATTTACAGCGTGTATATAAAATAGATGAATTTAAATATATATATATATATATATATGTATATATATATATAAACATACATATATATACATATATATGTATATACATATATATATATATATATACATATATATGTATATACATATATATACATATATATGTATATACATATATATACATATATATGTATATACATATATATATATATACATACATATATATATATATATATATATATATATATATATATATATATATATATATATATATATATATATATACATACTTGTAACGATTCTTAATCGATTTTTTTTTCTAAACGATTGTTTTTTTTTTACTAATTAAAAAAAAAAAAGTCCTGTGCAACCACTCATGTCGAGAGAACTGCCCCCCAATGTTATTAAAAGGTGTATATTTTTAATCGAGAATCGTTTTGAATCGAGAATTGATTCTGAATCAAATCGTTACCCTCAAGAATCGAATCTTGTGGTCGCCAAAGATTCACCAACCTATTTTAAATACACACTCTAAATATATATGTCATGTAGTCGTGGTGTCAAAAAAATAATAATATTTTGGAATGATTCGCGATTCTTATTTGTAACGATTCTTAATCGATTAAACAAATCAAAAATCTATTTAAAAAAAAACTTAGTAAATATTTTGGGTTGAGTTTATTAAACAAAATCCGTTTTCTTTTAAGTAATATAGAAATGTATCAGATTTGTTTATTTTATTGAGAAATGTAGTTAATCATGTATATTGATTTTAAAAATAGATTTGAAATTTAAACTGTTTTGAATCAATTTTTTACCCCCAAGAATTGAGTCAAATCGAATTGTGTTGTGCCTAAAGATTCATCGCTCTATTTCATATACCCGCTCTAAATATATCTCTCATTTAAAATCAATTTTCGAATAAATCGATTCTTTTTTTACAATGATTCTTAATCGATTAATACAATTTTTTTTTTTTAAATCTGTCCTGTCCAACCTTTCAGGCAGAAAGAGAACTGGCACCCAATGTTATTAAAAAAGTTTTAATTTTGAATCAAAATTCGTTTTGAATCGAGAAGTGACTCTTAATCGAATCGAATCATGTGGTGCCCAACGATTCACAGCCCTATATTGTAGTAACACTCCCAAAAACATGTGATATTTGCATATTTTGCTTATTTTAAGTGTACTAATTAGTGGACGCGTCACAACTTTTCCATTCAACAACAAACACTTAGCATCATGTAGCGGTATCGCTAAGTGCTAAACAAAAAATACAACATTCGAACATAATAAAACCATCACTTACTGTACAATGTCTGCTCTCACTGGGATAAAGATGCTTGTGTATTCCCATTTACATGAACAATTAATCATAATCCCCACGAAGGGCTAAAAAAAGAAAAATGCCGCTAACGAGCATGTTTTCGCGTCTAAGTTGGACGTCAAAAGTGACCAACCAGGCATGATTTAGTATCTAGAATTGACTTTCACCAGCTCAGAGGCGATGCAGCAGCTCAGCATGTCAATATATCAGCATAAGCTAGTTAGCTCTCTGTGATCACGGCATCATTAAAAAATTGTTCGTCTGCGTAAGCGCTTGTAATAACAAAATATTGCTAATATATGAGTAGATGGAGTGTTGTTGGCCGTTATATGGGCGCAATAGTGTGCTCACATTTGTTAGCCACCTCATGCTTGCCATATTTTACGACTTAGAATGCATTAAAAAAGAAAAACACGTGTTCTCGTCTTACATAAGGATAAGCAAAACTCTCCCCCCGAAAAAAGTGAAGGTCTTCTTAAAAAACTGTGTCTCGACCCTTTGTATTTTTTTTTGTTTTTAACCTCAAACGGTAAAATTCATCAATGGCGTCTTGAAGCGGGCTTCAGAAAAACGTCAGCCAGGAGTGTCGACAAGACAAGCGCACGGGGCGAACAAACAAGACGCGGGGAACAGAAAAAAGGCGTCCATGAATAATGCATGAATAAAAATTCAAAAAAAGTCCCACTTTTAAGTGTTTATCTGAGCTTTCAGCTGACTCTTCACTCCTCAACCCCCCACTTCCTGTCGCAACTTTGCACACTTTCCTCCGACATCCTCCCAAGTCGACGGGAGAGCGAGACTGATTGGTTTAATTACGTGAGCGGTGATTAAGCCAGAAGACTCATCAATACGAGATCATGAGACGTGAATGCAGATCGCGCGCGCTGAGAGCTGGGCCCCGTCGCCAGCAGGGGGCGCCCTTTTTGTGTCAAGGAGCGCGTGTGAAAATGTCATTTAACGCATCGCAGGGAATTCAAACTTGTTCCTAGCCGCCTCCTGCTCTGTCACTGATCAAACAATACAACGACGATATTTCCACGGCGCACGTTGTTAGTCCTGGGCTGAACAAGCGGATGTGTTGGGATCAAATATCAGTCGGAAAGACTTTAACATTTAGGTTTTAAAATGTTATTTTTTGTAATTTTGCACCAAAAAAAGAATCCATGAATTCTATTTAATACAAAACATACATTTAATTAAATACAATATTGATTTTTAAAAAAAGCATAGAAAAATAGTTTCACGTTAAAAAATTCTGAAACATTTTTGCAACGAGGAGGCTCAAAAATAACCTAAAACTAAATAACTTAATAATTAAAATTATTTGCATTTTTATTTTGACCAAAATGATCAAAGTTATCATTATGTGAAATATATATATATATATATATATATATATATATATATATATATATATATATATATATATATATATATATATATATATATATATATATGTATATATATATATTCAGGTGTACTGGAGAGGAGGCTACGCCGGATAGTCGAACCTCGGATTCAGGAGGAACAGTGTGGTTTTCGTCCTGGTCGTGGAACTGTGGACCAGCTCTATACTCTCGGCAGGGTCCTTGAGGGTGCATGGGAGTTTGCCCAACCAGTCTACATGTGCTTTGTGGACTTGGAGAAGGCATTCGACCGTGTCCCTCGGGAAGTCCTGTGGGGAGTGCTCAGAGAGTATGGGGTTTCGGACTGTCTGATTGTGGCGGTCCGCTCCCTGTATGATCAGTGCCAGAGCTTGGTCCGCATTGCCGGTAGTAAGTCGGACACGTTTCCGGTGAGGGTTGGACTCCGCCAAGGCTGCCCTTTGTCACCGATTCTGTTCATAACTTTTATGGACAGAATTTCTAGGCGCAGTCAAGGCGTTGAGGGGATCCGGTTTGGTGGCTGCAGGATTAGGTCTCTGCTTTTTGCAGATGATTTGGTCCTGATGGCTTCATCTGGCCAGGATCTTCAGCTCTCACTGGATCGGTTCGCAGCTGAGTGTGAAGCGACTGGGATGAGAATCAGCACCTCCAAGTCCGAGTCCATGGTTCTCGCCCGGAAAAGGGTGGAGTGCCATCTCCGGGTTGGGGAGGAGATCTTGCCCCAAGTGGAGGAATTCAAGTACCTCGGAGTCTTGTTCACGAGTGAGGGAAGAGTGGATCGTGAGATCGACAGGCGGATCGGTGCGGCGTCTTCAGTAATGCGGACGCTGTATCGATCCGTTGTGGTGAAGAAGGAGCTGAGCCGGAAGGTCTGGTCAGGATGCCACCCGAGCGCCTCCCTAAGGAGGTGTTTAGGGCATGTCCGACCGGTAGGAGGCCACGAGGAAGACCCAGGACACGTTGGGAAGACTATGTCTCCCGGCTGGCCTGGGAACGCCTCGGGATCCCCCGGGAGGAGCTGGACGAAGTGGCTGGGGAGAGGGAAGTCTGGGCTTCCCTGCTTAGGCTGCTGCCCCCGTGACCCGACCTCTGATAAGCGGAAGAAGATGGATGGATGGATGGATATATATATATATATATATATATATATGTATGTGAAAAAAAAATTAAAATAAAAAAAAAAATATATATATATATATATATATATATATATATATATATATATATATATATATATATATATTTATATATGTATATATATATATATATATATATATATATATATATATATATATATATGTATATATATATATATATATATATATATATATATATATATATATATATATATATATATATATATATATATATATATATATTTATATATATTCCACATAATGATAACTTTGATCATTTTGGTCAAAATAAAAATGCAAATAATTTTAATTATTAAGTTATTTAGTTTTAGGTTATTTTTGAGCCTCCTCGTTGCAAAAATGTCATGATCTACAGTAGAACATACTCAAGGCTACGATATCGGGTGACACGAACATAAAGGTGACTACCGTATTTCCCTTAAAAAATATTTAAAAAAATAAAAAATTAAAATAAAATAAAATATAAATAAAATATATATATATATATATATATATATATATATATATATATATTTTATTTATTTATTTATTTATTTTTTTAATTTATATTTTTTAAGAAAGAAAATAAATATTGACATATTTTAGCCGCACCGGACTATAAGCTGCAGATGTATACCAGTACTTTGTGAAATGAGATATTGACATAAAAAGATGCAAAAACAAGGGTACGAGCGCCACCTGATCGCTGTTAGCGAATACACATCCACAGATTGGCCGCATCATTATATAAACCGCAGTGTGCAAAGCGTAGGAAAAAAGTAGTAGCTTACAGTTAGGGCAATACGGTAGTCACCTTTATATTCGTGTCACCCGATATCGTAACCTTGAGTATGTTCTACCTTAGATCATGACATATATATATATATATATATATATATATATATATATATATATATATATATATATATATATATATATATATGTGTATATGATATATATATACACACTATATTGCCAAAAGTATTTGGCCACCCATCCAAATCATCAGAATCAGGTGTCCTAATCACTTGGCCCGGCCACATGTGTATAAAATCATGCACTTAGGCATGGAGACTGTTTGTGAAAGAATGGGCCGCTCTCAGTGATTTCCAGCGTGGAACTGTCATAGGATGCCACCTGTGCAACAAATCCAGTCGTGAAATATCCTCGCTCCTAAATATTCCCAAGTCAACTCTCGACTTTATTCTCAGAATCAAACAGCAAGCCAGCCACCAAGTGGTAGGCCACGTAAACTGACAGAGAGGAGTCAGCATAGTGCAAAGACTTTCTGCACAGTCAGTCGCTACAGAGCTCCAAACTTCACGTGACCTTCCAATTAGCCCACGTACAGTACGCAGAGAGCTTCATGGATTGGGTTTCCATGGCCGAGCAGCTCTATCTAAGCCATACATCACCAAGTCCAATGCAAAGTGGTGTAAAGCACGTCGCCACTGGACTCTAGAGCAGTGGAGACGCCTTCTCTGGAGACCAGTCTGGGTTTGGAGGTTGCCAGGAGAATGGTTTATTTCGGACTGCATCGTGCCGAGTGTGAAATTTACTGGAGGAGGAATTATGGTGTGGGGTTGTGTTTCAGGAGTTAGTTCCAGTGAAAGGAACTTTGAATGCTCCAGGATACCAAAACATTTTTGGACAATTCCATGCTCCCAACCTTGTGGGAACAGTTTGGAGCGGGCCCCTTCCTCTTCCAACAAGACTGTGCACCAGTGCACAAAAGCAAGGTCCATAAAGACATGGATGACAGAGTCTGGTGTGGATGAACTTGAAACCTGACATTTTCAACCCGTAGCACCTGCAGTTTAGCAAACACGTCCCAAACGATGAATTCAAAACACTGCGGCCGTTAGCGGAGAAGACGCAACGTTTTATACACGTCGGGAAAAAAGTAGCGGCTTATAGTCCGGCATTTACGGTAGTTTAAAAAGGCTTTTTTAAAAGTGGGAAAATCGGTAATAAAGTCTGAAATTCTGGTGTCCGTGATTAGACAATGACCTTCGATCAAAAAAGAGAAATATGATTTTTTTTTTTTTGTTGGACTATTTTTAGTGATTTTAACAAAGGGGCCTCTTGTGTTCAATAAACCCTGAAAGATTTTTTTTTTTCAGGAGGAAAACTTACCGTTTGTGTCCATAGAACAGGGGTCGGCAACTCAAAACGTTGAAAGAGCCATATTGGACCAAAAATACAAAAGAAATTAAAGCTGCAAGCAGCGATGGACGGGACCGACTTTGAGGGCTCATAAAATCCAAACCGGAGCAGTAATTACAACTCTTTCATCAACTTTTAATCAGAAGGGTTCAATCCCTCTCCTGTGCTAAATTGAAGCCGACACGACAAACGCGCTCAGAGGAGATAATGTTTGAAAAAAGGTGACTGTTTTGACACAACTTTTGTTTTGAAGTGGGAATTGCAAACTTCCTGTACAATACAATAGGGTCCTCTGTCCCAAAGGGACTCGGTCCCTAACTAATCCGTCTGGAGCCGCAACAAATACAAAGCCTTATATATAAGTCTTATAATGAAAGCAACACATGACGTACGTGTCTATATTCGCCGTAATAGCCTACTATCAAAATGACTATGTGTCGCAGGCTGAAGCAAATCTTTGTTGACAGAAATTGTATATTTATTGTACACATTTTTACAACATTAATTAATCAGAGGCTACTCAGAAGGTGAGATAAGTCCTGGAAATTACTGGCTTTTAATGGCCAAAGGTATAGATGTTTGTGTCCAATTTAAAGGAAACTGCAGGCTTTCTTCTTTTATTAGATTTATCACAATCTTAGGTAATGTTTGCTGTGGTCTGGAACAACATGGCACACAAACAACTATCTGAAATGCAGCCAATATTACATACAGATAATGTGTCATATGTGTTATATATAAAGAGGATAAAATAAAGGATATTAAATGAGCTCAAATATACCTACAAATGAGGCATAATGATGCAATATGTACTCGCTAGCCTAAATAGCAGAGGTGGGACCAAGTCATTGTTTTGCAAGTCACAAGTAAGTCTCAAGTCTTTGCCCTCAAGTCTGAGTCAAGTCCCGAGTCAAGACAGGCAAGCCCCGAGTCAAGTCCAAAGTCAAGACTGGAAAGTCTCAAGTCAAGTCCTAAGTCCTGCATTTTGAGTTTCGAGTCCTTTCAAGTCCTTTTAACCACAGACTAATATATTAACACAGATTGTGTATGCTTTTCAAACGCTGTATTTATTTATTAAAACAAGTGCATTTTAAATTGCAGGAAAAAAAATTGTGCTGACATTGCACTTCATAATAGCACTATTAACCAGTCATTTTAAACATTAACTCATTCCTTTACAGAACAAACACATTGAAAAATAAAGTGCAAATGTACTTATTTGTACAAAAGTGTTAACATTGAAAAAACATGACATATACGTGAACACAACAAAAAAGTTGTACTTTTTATATGTCAGGGCCCTATGCTGCATTGCATTTGCAAAAGACCAAATTAGCCAAGAGTCTGTCAGTCATTTGTGCACGATGGGGGCGTAGTATGATGCCACCATGGCTGAAAACTCGCTCCACTGGAGCACTGGAGGCAGGCACTGCCAAGACTCTCATGGCCACTCGGAACAGTGAAGGAAGAGTCTTCATGTTCAATGCCCAGAACAAAAGGGGGGAGAGAGTTGTTTTGGGTTGGTGCACTACTTGTAAGTGTATCTTGTGTTTTTTATGTTGATTTAATTAAAAAAAGAAAAAAAATATATTTATATTTCTTGTGCGGCCCAATACCAATCGATCCACGGACCAGTAGCGGGCCGCGGCCCGGTGGTTGGGGACCACTGAGGTAAACAACCAACAGTATGTCAGAAAGCTAGCTAAAACGGTACACTTATTCATAATATAGTATACATTTTAACTGACCTTTATTTTACTATTTTTGTCTTTTTTTAGGTGGCTAAAATATGCAGTGCTGCTGACCGCCGTCTAACGTTACGTGTGATATATTGACTAACGTAACCCTGCTTAAAAAAACCATTGAACAAAAAGTATGAATAAGGTAGTGAACTGCAACAGATTCCCGTGTTTGCAATAACGTTATAACGTTAGCAGTGAGTTTACAGCCTCACTGATTTAACTACACGGCAAATAAAAGTCACGTTACTTAGCCAATAAACGTTATCTTACATTCAAAACTTACCGTTCTTTGTGCAACTTCAAATGCCGGACGAAGTTGGAAGTTGTTTCCTCTCCATCAGTCATTTTCGAACCGCATGTGTTGCAAACTGCAAACCGTTTTGTGTTGACCACCTCGTAATTTTTATACCCAAACGAAATTATTTTAGGTATCATTTTTTGTTCACTGGCGTGTGGTTTGGACATGTCTTCTTCGTTGGTTGTCCTGCAATTTGATTGGATGAATGCTGTGTGATGAAAACAAAGTAGATCTAATTTGATTGGCTGTTGTACTGAGACCACACCAGCTGACACACGCAACGCTGATAGACAAGTACACAATGAAAAATACGGAGCGCTCCCGAATAACTTTTTCATCTTTGGGTTTTGGGGAAAGTAGCAAGTCATGTCAAGTCATGTCAATTCAAAAGGCTCAAGTCCAAGTGAAGTCACAAGTCATTGATGTTAAAGTCTAAGTCGAGTTGCAAGTCTTTTTACATTTTGTCAAGTCGAGTCTAAAGTCATCAAATTCATGACTCGAGTCTGACTCGAGTCCAAGTCATGTGACTCGAGTCCACACCTCTGCTAAATAGCATGTTAGCATGGATTAGTTTGCAGTCATGCAGTGACCAAATATGCCTGATTAGCACTCCAACAAGTCAATAACTCACCTTTGTGCATTCACGCACAGTATAAAACTTTTGGTGGACAAAACGAGACAGGAGTGGAAGATTTGACATGTAAACCAACTGTTGCGTCACAGTCCACACTATGGTGAGTTCAAGAACCGCCGAAATTAGTAGGACAAAAAGGAAGTTCACCAAACACGGTCATCAGTGAAGCATACACACAAACGTATTAAACAATGGGCTTTCTAGCAATTAGGAAGGTTTGTGTCAAAAACATACTAAAACAAAACAATTATATTTCCCCCATTTTTTCCCCCATTTTCAATACTTTTTAAAAAATGCTCCAGGAAGCCACTAGGACGGCACTAAAGAGCCGGGTGTTGCTGACCCCCGCCATAGAAGAAGACAAGCTCATGGGGTCACTTTCCGGCTCCTACGGACCATTTGGGGCACACATTGGGGGGGCGTGCACGTGTAGGAAAGTGCACGTAGCCACCAGTGAAGCGCGGAAAGGAAAAGTAGACAGACAACAAGCAAAGACCTCGTCTCGCTCCTCGCTGTCTCGCGCGTAACTTAACCCCGGAGGAGGGACCGGTTGCACCACTGGATGCCTCGCACACCCCTCCCTTTCTAGAATTTAGTTCCCTCCGCTCTGTTTTCTCTGCCGTTTTTTCCCCTCGGTATCATTTAGCTCTGGAAACCGCGCGGGCAGGCGATGAGCTCACGGCGGTCTCGGGTTTCAGAGCCGGACTGGAATGCGAGGGCAGCCACACGGAGAGGCAGAGGTGCCGCCGGGGGTCAGAGGTTCCGTCGTCCCCGGGCGGGGTCGGGTTTGCCTTTATATCGGCGCTTTTTGGGGGGGGGGGTGGGTCTGACGGTCTGAGGGTCTGCAGTCCCGAGAACAAAAACAGGACTTCAAGGGGTAAGGAGGAGCGGATGTAGCCAGGCCAAAAAACGTCTCGTTTTCCCACCAGTCACACACTTCCAACCTTCACAATAATAGCGCTATGCATCAAATGCAGAGTACACATTTCTATTTAAAATTGTTTTGAATAGATGAAAACTATATCAATCTTCTTTTATGAGACATTTTCTGGTGTCCTGAAATGATTGGCCCATTTTTGTCTCTTTTTCCCACCAGTCACACACTTCCAACCTTCACAAAAATAGCGCTAAGCGTCACATCCAGAGTACACATTTCTATTTAAAATTGTTTTGAATTGATGAACATTATATCAATCTTTTTTTATGAGACATTTTCTGGTGTCCCGAAACGTTTCGCACATTTTTGTCTCTTTTTCCCACCAGTCACACACTTCCAACCTTCACGATAATAGCGCTATGCGTCACATCCAGAGTTCACATTTATATTTAAAATTGTTATAAATAAATGAAAACTATATCTCGCTTTTTTTTAATGAGATGTTTCTGGTGCCTTAAAACGCTTGGCCCATTTTTGTCTCTTTTTCCCACCAGTCACACACTTCCAACCTTCACAAAAATAGCGCTAAGCGTCACATCCAGAGTACACATTTCTATTTAAAATTGTTTTGAATTGATGAACATTATATCAATCTTTTTTTATGAGACATTTTCTGGTGTCCTGAAACGTTTCGCACATTTTTGTCTCTTTTTCCCACCAGTCACACACTTCCAACCTTCACGATAATAGCGCTATGCGTCACATCCAGAGTACACATTTCTATTTAAAATTGTTTTAAATAGATTAAAACTATATCTCGCTTTTTTTTAATGAGATGTTTCTGGTGCCTTAAAACGCTTGGCCCATTTTTGTCTCTTTTTCCCACCAGTCACACACTTCCAACCTTCACAAAAATAGCGCTAAGCGTCACATCCAGAGTACACATTTCTATTTAAAATTGTTTTGAATTGATGAACATTATATCAATCTTTTTTTACGAGACATTTTCTGTTGTCCTGAAACGTTTCGCACATTTTTGTCTCTTTTTCCCACCAGTCACACACTTCCAACCTTCACGATAATAGCGCTATGCGTCACATCCAGAGTACACATTTCTATTTAAAATTGTTTTAAATAGATTAAAACTATATCACTATTTTTTTATGAGATGTTTCTGGTGCCTTAAAACACTTGGCCCTTTTTTGTCTCTTTTTCCCACCAGTCACACACTTCCAACCTTCACAATAATTGCGCTAAGCGTCACATCCAGAGTACACATTTCCATTTAAAATTGTTTTAAATAGATGAAAATCTCTCACCCTTTTTTTATGAGATGTTTCTGGTGCCTTAAAACGCTTGGCCCATTTTTGTCTCTTTTTCCCACCAGTCACATGTTTCCAGCCTTCACAATAATAGCACTAAGCGTCACATCCAGAGTACACATTTCTATTTAAATTTGTTTTAAGTAGATGGAAACTATATCACCCTTTTTCTTATGAGATGTTTCTGGTGCCTTAAAACGCTTGGCCCATTTTTGTCTCCTTTTCCCACCAGTCACATGTTTCCAGCCTTCACAATAATAGCGCTAAGCGTCACATCCAGAGTACACATTTCTATTTAAAATTGTTTTGAATTGATGAAAATTATATCAATCTTTTTTTATGAGACATTTTCTGGTGTCCTGAAACGTTTTGCACATGTTTGTCTCTTTTTCCCACCAGTCACACACTTCCAACCTTCACAATAATAGCGCTATGGGTCAAATGAAGAGTACACATTTCTATTTAAAATAGTTTTGAATAGATGAAAACTATAGCAATCTTTTTTTATGAGACATTTTCAGGTGTCCTGAAATGCTTGGCCTAATTTTTGTCTCGTTTTCCCACCAGTCACACACTTCCAACCTTCACGATAATAGTGCTATGCGTCACATCCAGAGTACACATTTCTATTTAAAATGGTTATAAATAGATGAAAACTATATCACGCTTTTTTTTAATGAGATGTTTCTGGTGCCTTAAAACGCTTGGCCCATTTTTGTCTCTTTTTCCCACCAGTCACACACTTCCAACCTTCACAAAAATAGCGCTAAGCATCACATCCAGAGTACACATTTCTATTTAAAATTGTTTTGAATTGATGAACATTATATCAATCTTTTTTTATGAGACATTTTCTGGTGTCCTGAAACGTTTCGCACATTTTTGTCTCTTTTTCCCACCAGTCACACACTTCCAACCTTCACGATAATAGCGCTATGCGTCACATCCAGAGTACACATTTCTATTTAAAATTGTTTTAAATAGATTAAAACTATATCACTATTATTTTATGAGATGTTTCTGGTGCCTGAAAACGCTTGGCCCTTTTTTTGTCTCTTTTTCCCACCAGTCACACACTTCCAACCTTCACGATAATAGCGCTATGCGTCACATCCAGAGTTCACATTTCTATTTAAAATTGTTATAAATAAATGAAAACTATATCTCGCTTTTTTTAATGAGATGTTTCTGGTGCCTTAAAACGCTTGGCCCATTTTTGTCTCTTTTTCCCACCAGTCACACACTTCCAACCTTCACAAAAATAGCGCTAAGCGTCACATCCAGAGTACACATTTCTATTTAAAATTGTTTTCAATTGATGAACATTATATCAATCTTTTTTTATGAGACATTTTCTGGTGTCCTGAAACGTTTCGCACATTTTTGTCTCTTTTTCCCACCAGTCACACACTTCCAACCTTCACGATAATAGTGCTATGCGTCACATCCAGAGTACACATTTCTATTTAAAATGGTTTTAAATAGATTAAAACTATATCACTATTTTTTTATGAGATGTTTCTGGTGCCTTAAAATGCTTGGCCCTTTTTTGTCTCTTTTCCCCACCAGTCACACACTTCCAACCTTCACAATAATTGCGCTAAGCGTCACATCCAGAGTACACATTTCCATTTAAAATTGTTTTAAATAGATGAAAACTATATCACCCTTTTTTTTATGAGATGTTTCTGGTGCCTTAAAACGCTTGGCCCATTTTTGTCTCTTTTTCCCACCAGTCACATGTTTCCAGCCTTCACAATAATAGCACTAAGCGTCACATCCAGATTACAAATTTCTATTTAAAATTGTTTTAAATAGATGAAAACTATATCATTTTTTTAATATAGAGATCTTCTGGTGCCTTCAAACGTTTGATTAATTATTGTCTCGTTTTCCCACCAGTCACACGCTTCCAACCTTCACAATAATAGCGCTAAGCGTCACATCCAGAGTACACATTTCTATTTAAAATTGTTTTGAATAGATGAAAACTATATCAATCTTTTTTTATGAGACATTTTCTGGTGTCCTGAAATGATTGGCCCATTTTTGTCTCTTTTTCCCACCAGTCACACACTTCCAACCGTCACGATAATAGTGCTATGCGTCACATCCAGAGTTCACATTTCTATTTAAAATTGTTATAAATAAATGAAAACTATATCTTGCTTTTTTTTAATGAGATGTTTCTGGTGCCTTAAAACGCTGGGCCCATTTTTGTCTCTTTTTCCCACCAGTCACATGTTTCCAGCCTTCACAATAATAGCACTAAGCGTCACATCCAGATTACAAATTTCTATTTAAAATTGTTTTAAATAGATGAAAACTATATCATTTTTTTTATATAGAGATCTTCTGGTGCCTTCAAACGTTTGATTAATTATTGTCTCGTTTTCCCACCAGTCACACACTTCCAACTGTCACAATAATAGCGCTAAGCGTCACATCCAGAGTACACATTTCTATTTAAAATAGTTTTGAATAGATGAAAACTATATAAATCTTTTTTTTATGAGACATTTTCTGGTGTCCTGAATGCTTGGCCCTTTTTTGTCTCTTTTTCCCACCAGTCACACATTTCCAACATTCACAATAATAGCGCTAAGCGTCACATCCAGAGTACACATTTATATTTAAAATTGTTTTGAGTTGATGGAAACTATATCACCCTTTTTCTTATGAGATGTTTCTGGTGCCTTAAAACGCTTGCCCATTTTTGTCTCCTTTTCCCACCAGTCACATGTTTCCAGCCTTCACAATAATAGCACTAAGCGTCACATCCAGAGTACACATTTCTATTTAAATTTGTTTTAAGTAGATGGAAACTATATCACCCTTTTTCTTATGAGATGTTTCTGGTGCCTTAAAACGCTTGGCCCATTTTTGTCTCCTTTTCCCACCAGTCACATGTTTCCAGCCTTCACAATAATAGCGCTAAGCGTCACATCCAGAGTACACATTTCTATTTAAAATTGTTTTGAATTGATGAACATTATATCAATCTTTTTTTATGAGACATTTTCTGGTGTCCTGAAACGTTTTGCACATTTTTGTCTCTTTTTCCCACCAGTCACACACTTCCAACCTTCACAATAATAGCGCTATGGGTCAAATGAAGAGTACACATTTCTATTTAAAATTGTTTTGAATAGATGAAAACTATAGCAATCTTTTTTATGAGACATTTTCAGGTGTCCTGAAATGCTTGGCCTAATTTTTGTCTCTTTTTCCCACCAGTCACACACTTCCAACCTTCACGATAATAGTGCTATGCGTCACATCCAGAGTACACATTTCTATTTAAAATTGTTATAAATAGATGAAAACTATATCACGCTTTTTTTATGAGATGTTTCTGGTGCCTTAAAACGCTTGGCCCATTTTTGTCTCTTTTTCCCACCAGTCACACATTTCCAACCTTCACAATAATAGCGCTAAGCGTCACATCCAGAGTACGCATTTCTATTAAAAATTGTTTAGAATTTTTGTTTGGGTCTGCCTTTGTATGGGCGCTTTTTGGGGGGGCGGGTCTGACGGTCTGAGGGTCTGCAGTCCCGAGAACAAAAACAGGACTTCAAGGGGTCAGGAGGAGCGGATGTAGCCAGGCCAAAGAACGTCTGACAGCACTTGAAGACACTGAAAAACAGTTAGACACTAAAAACCTCCCTTAAGTGCCAGATTTATTGCTCACTCAATGTTCCCTCAAGGAATACTACTTTTTGTTCCTATCAGCGGGGGAGAGCCGAGGAGACGAAACATGAGCAGAACCAAAAAGAAAGTAAACATTATCATTAGGGACGGTTGTCGTCTACGGCACTTTCTTGGCGACGACCGATTCACGTGAAATGGTGTCATATTTCGGGACCCTAGCTTGATGCTAATATGCATTGGTTTTGCTGTTGACATGCTACTGATTAGCATTAGCGATTTTACATGGCGATTTCAACACCTACAAAGGGGATAACGAAAACTACAACGGAGATGCGCGTTACATTAAAACGTCCGGTGCGTCATAAGTGCAATATTTAGAGTATTAACACTTCTTAGGGCGCAACAAAAAACGCCATAAACTACACACTACTGCCAACGTCTTGGACTTGCAACTGGAATTGCAGCTTAGTGTCTTACTTCCAATTGAGCGTTGTATTCATCCAGATTCTAAATCAATTCAACATTTTCAAAAATCGAACCTTCACAATAATAGCGCTATGCGTCACATCCAGAGTACACATTTCTATTTAAAATTGTTTTGAATAGATGAAAATTATATATATATATTTTTTTTTTTATGGGACATTTTCTTAACGTTTGGTTAATTATTGTCTCGTTTACCCACCAGTCGCATGCTTCCAGCTTTCACAATAATAGCGCTGTGCGTCACATCCAGAGTACAAATTTCTATTTAAAATTGTTTTGAATAGATGAAAACTATATTTATCTTTTTTATGAGACATTTTCTGGTGTCCTGAAATGCTTGGCCCATTTTTGTCTCTTTTTCCCACCAGTCACACGCTTCGAACCTTCATAATAATAGTGCTAACCGTCATATCCAGAGTACACATTTCTATTTAAAATAGTTTTAAATCGATGAAAACTATATTTTACCATTTTTTTTATGAGATGTTTCTGGTGCCTTAAAACGCTTGGCCCATTTGTGTCTCTTTTTCCCACCAGTCACACGCTTCTAACCTTCATAATAATAGTACTAACCGTCACATCCAGATTACACATTTCTATTAAAAATGGTTTTAAATAGATGAAAATTATATAATATTTTTTATGAGACATTTTCTGGTGCCTTCAAACGTTTGATTAATTATTGTCTCGTTTTCCCACCAGCCACACACTTCCAACCTTCACAATAATAGCACTGTGCGTCACTTTTAGAGTACACATTTATATTTAAAATTGTGTTGAATCGATGAAAACTATATCAATCTTCTTTCATGAGACATTTTGTGTTGCCCTGAAATGCTTGGTTAACTAATGTCTCGTTTTTCCACCAGTCACACACTTCCAACCTTCACAATAATAGCGCCATGCGTCACTTCCAGAGTACACATTTCTATTTAAAAAACATGTTAAATAGAACAAAACTTTATCTATTGTTTTTAATTGGACGTTCTGTGGTGCCCTGAAACGTTTGGTTAATTATTGTCTCGTTTTCCCACCAGTCACACGCTTCCAACCGTCACACTAATGGCGCTATGCGTCACATCCATAGTACACATTTCTATTTACGATTGTTTTAAATAGAAGACAAGTTTATAAATACTTTTTTTTATGAGACGTTTTGTGGTGCTCTGAAACGTTTGGTTAATTATTGTCTCGTTTTCCCACCAGTCACACGCTTCCAACCTTCACAATAATAGCGCTATACGTCACTTCCAGAGTACTTGTTTCTTTAAAAAAAAATGTTAAATAGAATAAAACTTTATCTATTGTTTTTAATTAGACGTTTTGTGGTGTCCTGAAACGTTTGGTTGATTATTGTCTCGTTTTCCCACCAGTGACACGCTTCCAACCTTCACAATAATAGCGCTGTGCGTCTCATCGAAAGTACACATTTCTATTGACAATTGTTTTTAATAGAAGACAACTTTATCAATAGTTTTTTTATGAAACATTTTGTGGTGCTCTGAAAGGTTTTTGTCAATTATTGTCTCGTTTTCCCACCAGTCACACGCTTCTAACCTTCACAATAATAGCGCTATAAGTCACTTCCAGAGTACACATTTCTATTTAAAAAATGTTAAATGGAATAAAACGTTATCTATTGTTTTTAATTAGACACTTTGTGGTGCCCTGAAACGTTTGGTTAATTATTGTCTCGTTTTCCCACCAGTCACACACTTCCAACCTTCACAGTAATGGCACTATGCATCACATCCAGAGTACACATTTATATTTAAAATTGTTTTGAATAGATGAAAACTACATGAATTTTTTTTTTATAAGATTGAAACCCATTTTTGTCTCTTTTTCCCACCAGTCACACACTTCCGTCCTTCACAGTAACAGCGCGACACGCCACATTCGGATGACACATTTTGGAAAATACTGATGAATGCTCATGTTGTTTTTGTTTTGTGGAGGGCCCCTATGACCAGGGGTTTTTTTTGGGCTCCCAAAGGACTCAATACACCCCTGCCTTAGAAGCCAAGGTGCAGGTTAAAAACAATTATAATTTTTTGGGAAAAAATCGGGAAACGCCAGCTGTAGACCATGACTGACCAAAAACCAGCACTGTCAGACCGATCGAGCCGGGATATAAACCCTCCTGATTAGTGATCGCAGGCAGGTGAGTCCACTAATCACTAATCAGGAGAAGGTGTGGAAATTCAGCGTTCAAGGCGAACCAAAAACCGGATGATGAACCAAAAAAAGGACAACAGCAGACTTCTATTCATGTTTGGTGCAATTCCAGGATACGTCAATTGTTATTGGACAATGTCCATAGTTCCGTATTAGTTGTGTCCTCCTCTGTCCAATAAAACCCCCTCCTCGTCCAAGACTACGGGACTAGACCACAAGGTAAATAACCACCTTATCCTCACATTGAGTATGAATATGACACATTTCACGTGTCTTTTTTTTTCCTGATCTCTTATATTTTCGCCCTGCCTCTGCGTTTAGAGGGAAGCGTATCACTTTGACACCGAATAAATTCCCAACGCAAACCGAGCCGGCGGTCTCGCTCTTTGTTTTGCCGGGTTTTATGATCAAATCAGGCAAAGCAATATTATCCCTGAACGCAGCAAAGCCTCCCTTCTGGTTTGAATCCAGCACAGGAAGGATCTCTTTTCCAAACATGAACAGACTTTGTCGTTTTAAAGTATCATTGTGGTTTTATCAAATAACGCATATCTAAATATTAGGGCTGTGAATATTTTGGGCACCACACGATTCGATTCGATTCTTGAGGGGTAATGATTCGATTCAAAAACGATTCTGAATTCAGAATCAATACTTTTTTAATATCATTGGGTGCCAGTTCTATGATTAACTCCATTCCTCCATAAAATAGATAAACAACTCTGATACATTTCTATATTACTTAAAAGAAAACAGTTTTTTTTTAAATAAAATTTTAACCAAACATTTCTGTTTTAAACTTATATTTATATTTTTATATATATATATATATTTTTTTTTTTTTTTAATTATATATATATATTTTATTTTTATTTTTTATTATTATTTATTTATTTATATATATACACTTTTTTATTTTTTTATTTTTTTATTTTTTTAAAAATAAAATTTTAACCAAATATTTCTGTTTTAAACTTATATTTTTATATATATATATATATATATTTTTTTTTTTTAAATTATATATATATATATATATATATATATATATATATTTTATTTTTATTTTTTATTATTATTTATTTATTTATATATATATATACTTTTTTTTTTATTTATTTTTTTTATTTTATTTTTTTTTAAATAAAATTTTAACCAAATATTTCTGTTTTAAACTTATATTTATATTTTTATATATATATATATATTATTTTTTTTAATTATATATATATATATATATATATATATATATATATATTTTTTTTTTTATTATTATTTATATATATATACTTTTTTATTTATTTATTTATTTATTTTTTTTAATTGATTTTTCATTTGTTTTTGTTTGATTAAGAATTGTTACAAATACTAATTGTGAGTCATTAGAAACTTACTTTTTTGGACACCCTTAATAATATTTAAAAAAGAAAAATACGGTCTAACAAAATATGCTTTTTTGATTGATTGAGAAGTTGATTGACCATCCATGTAATGCTTTAAAAAGGCAAATGGATGGCACAAAAATCCAAAAGGCTTGTTTCCATTGTGGTCCATTAAATATTCATCACATTTGATACATTCAACAATGAAATATATACAACATGTAACATGTATATAAAAAATTATGTTACAAAATGGATACATTATGTACATAAACACAGTATACATGTCAGGTGACTTGAAAAACAATATATACAAAAAAAATTGCTGCATAAGAAGGGACTCATAAATAAATAAAAATAAAAATAATACACTTAAAAACAATTATGTTTAACTAAAATGTCCAAAATAAGAACAAATATGTTTCTTAACTAAACTCTCAATAAAATTATAGTGCCAATGAAAATATAGCTTTACCACTTTAGTCTTATTTTTTGCGCTTAAAACTTCTCTGTGAATTTATTTCCAGACTGCTTGTGTTTGTTTGTTTGATATAGTCATTACTTCCACAAGTGAGTACAGCGTACGGACCACAGCTGGGAAACAGATGTTTATTTTTTGGCAGCCATCTTGGGCAGGGGTGTCCAAACTAGCCCGCAAACGTCTACAATTTTGGCCCACGAAACGTCATGATTTTGCCCAGGGAGATTGCATTCACTAAAAAACAAAACAAAAGAACGCCATAATGCAACCTATTTACTGCCAGTAAGTCAACAATGCAATTTCTTCAGTTAAACAACAAGATATTACTCTCTGAACAGATGTATGTGCAGCATTACTTATATGACCTAATGCAAACAACCTTCCCTAGTCATGGTGCAAAAAAACCTAAATCCAACCAACACAAAATGTCAACACACATGGTGACACATAACACAACCTGCTCACTGAACTTTGTGGATATTATGAAAAAATGTCCAAGCATCATAAAACATTCTAAATTACACCCATTTAAAATCATTGATGATGGGAAAAATACAAAACACAATCCCCACACTTATTCATGTTTGGAGTGAACAATATAAGTTCTTCAGTTAAATGACCATAGTTAACTCTCTGAACAGAGTCAAGCGCAGCATTCACTTATATGACCAAATGCAAACAACCTTCCCTAGTCATGGTGCAGGAAAAAAAGCTAAATGCAGCCAACACAAAATGTCAATGCACATGGTGACACATAACACAACCTGCTCACTAAACTTTGTGGATATTATGAAAAAATGTCCAAGCCCCATAAAAAACTTGAAATTACACCCATTTTAAAACCATTACAAAGCATGATGGGAAACATGCAAAACACTCTCTCCACATTTATCCATGTTTGGAGTGAACAAAGTAAGTTATTCAGTTTAATGACCATAGGTTACTCTCTGAACTGAGTCAAGCGCAGCAATTACTTATATGACCAAATGCAAACAACCTTCCCTAGTCATGGGGCAGAAAAAAAGCTAAATCCAGCCAACACAAAATGTCAACACACATGGTGACACATAACACAACCTGCTCATTGAACTTTGTGGATATTATGAAAAAATGTCCAATCACCATAAAAAACTTGAAATTACACCAATTTAAAACCTTTACAAAACATGATGGGAAACATGCAAAACACTCTCTCCACATGTATCCATGTTTGGAGTGAATAAAGTAAGTTATTCACTTAAATGACCGTAGGCTACTCTCTTAATATAGTTAAGCACAACATTTACTTATATGACCAAATACAAACAACCTTCCCCAATCATGGTGCAAAAAAAAAAAAATCCAACCAAAACAAAATGTCAACATACATGGTGACACATAATACAACCTTTGTGGATATTATGAAAAAATGTCCAAGCACCATCAAAATGTTTAAATTACAACCATTTAAAACCATTACAAAGCATGATGGGAAAAATGCAAAACCCTCTCTCCACACTTGTCTGTGTTTGGCACATTTAAGCTGCTTGACATTTCTGATTGATTACAACAAAATGGAAGTAAATAATGTCGGGATCAAACTTTCACATACTCTAATTATCCAATTATATCAATATAATATGTACACATATATATGTAAAGTATTTGGCCACCTGCCTTGACTCACATATGAACTTGAAGTGCCATCCCATTCTTAACCCATAGGGTTCAATATGATGTAAGTCCACCTTTTGCAGCTATTACAGCTTCAACTCTTCTGGGAAGGCTGTCCACAAGGTTGCGGAGTGTGTTTATTGGAATTGTCCACCATTCTTCCAAAAGCGCATTGGTGAGGTCACACACTGATATTGGTCGAGAAGGCCTGGCTCTCAGTCTCCGTTCTAATTCATCCCAAATGTGTTCTATCGGGTTCAGGTCAAGACTCTGTGCAGGCCAGTCAAGTTCATCCACACCAGACCTTGGAAGTGTCTCGCTCTAAACTGTTCCAACAAGGTAGGGGAATCCTGGACCATTCACAGTTCCTTTCACCGGAACGAAGGGGCCAAGCCCAACTCATGAAAACTAACCCCACACCATAATTCCTCCTCCACCAAATTTCACACTCGGCACAATGCAGTCCGAAATGTACCATTCTCCTGGCAACCTCCTAACCCAGACTCGTCCATGGGTGGCCAAATACTTTTGGTAACAGTGTATATATATGTATAGTTGCTTTACATGCAGTCGGCCCTCGACCCAATTTTTTAAGTTTGGTTTCCCCAACAATGGGCCACGGCCCTATGGTTAAAAAACAGTGGACTACATTGCTGTATTTAAGGTTGGTCATGATGGTGGTTCTTGAGGCGGTAGTTTAAGAGCCACTGACCTAGAACGTGGCAATATGTCCCAAATACCGTATTGCACCGTGACACAGTCCATACCGTGAACTCATGCTTGCTAACCCTCCCGGATTTTCCGGGAGACTCCCGAAATTCTGCGCCTCTCCCGAAAACCTCCCGGGACAAATTTTCTCCCGAAATTCTGGCGGAGCTGGAGGCCACGCCCCCTCCAGGTTTATTGTTAGGCAGTGTCATTATCGTCCTCCCAGCGGGGCAACAACACACAACAACAGCAGTCACGTTTTGTCTACCTAAAGCAGTTCGTCTGCCGTAAACAGCAATGTTGTGACACTCTTAAACAGGACAATACTGCCATCTACTGTACATGCATATGTGACAATAACATCTAGGGCTTTTAGAGTGCAGCGCACAACTGCGCACACAACAAGGAGACGATGCGGAATGCATCATCAGAGAGGGTGTTCAGCATGGTTAGAAAAATAGTGACAGAGAATAGAACAAGGATGGACAATTCAACCCTTAACTCAACAATGAGTAGATGAGTGTTATGTGTGTGTCTATGTGTAAATAAATGAACACTGAAATTCAAGTATTTCTTTTTTATGTATATATATATATAATAAAATAAAAAAATATATATATAGCTAGAATTCACTGAACGTCAAGTATTTCTTATATATATATATATATATATATATATATATATATATATATATATATATATATATATATATATATATATTAGAGATGCGCGGTTTGCGGGCACAACCGCGGAGTCCGCGGATTATCCGCGGATCGGGCGGATGAAATTAAAAAAAATTAGATTTTATCCGCGGGTCGGGTCGGGCGGTTGAAATTTAAAAAAATTAGATTTTAAATAGATTCAGGCGGGTGGCAGTTAAACCAATTGGGAAATATATATACATAGTTAAATGTTGTTACCCACATACGAAAAACGAGCAGGCACCTGCTGCATATGCCACAACAGAAGAAAAAAAAAAAAAGGGATGGACACTTTTACGGAGCAGAGAAGGGACGCCTCGCCGGGGTCCGGGACCGAGGCCCCTTCCCCCGAGAGGGCCCCACCGGGAGCCGTAGCTGAGGCGATCCGCGAGAAGGGCCCGACGCACGTCCAGGGTCCCCACCGCACGACACCCCGCCTCGTCCGCCTTCGCCGCGGCCGGCGTCACGCGCAGCAGGTAAGCAGCTTACCTGCCCGCCACCCCCGTGGCCGGGGGCTCGTAACAGGGGTCACTCCGCGCGCAGTGCGCTCACGAAAGGGGTGGGGCTCACCCTGGTTGATATAGACAGCAGCTAGGACGGTGGCCATG
>NC_084573.2:33320000-33380000 GCF_033978685.3 Nerophis lumbriciformis
CATATTCCGTACAATTGACCACTAAATGGTAACACCCGAATACGTTTTTCAACTTGTTTAACAGATATATACTATCATCATTATACAGTCATCACCATACTTGCCAACCTTGAGACCTCCGATTTCGGGAGGTGGGGGGTGGGGGGTGGGGGGCGTGGCTAAGAGGGGAGGAGTATATTTACAGCTAGGATTCACCAAGTCAAGTATTTTATATATATATATATATATATAAGAAATACTAAGTCAAGTATTTCATATATAGCTCGCTAGCCTCAATCTGAACCTTGGTATTTACCGTGATGATGGACTGGCAGTGTGTCGCGCCTCGCCAAGGAGCAGCGAGAATACCAAGAAGCGCATATGCCAAATTTTCAAAGAGAACGGCCTACGGATCACGATTGAAGCCAACAAGCAAACTGTCAACTTCCTTGACGTCACTTTCAACCTGAGAAATAACAGCTACCAACCATTCACGAAACCCAACACAACACTCCAATACGTGCACCATGACAGCAACCACCCACCCACCACCACGAAAAGAATACCTACCGGAATTAATAAAAGGCTATCGATGCTGTCATCTAGCAAAGCTGAATTTGACCAAGCAACCCCCCCGTACCAAAAAGCTCTTGATGAAAGCGGATACAATTTCACCCTCACCTATGCACCCACGCCAAGTAACCAGCCAAAAAAGAACAGAAAACGAAACGACATCATCTAGTACAACCCCCCATACAGCAAAAACGTCTCAACTAACATTGGACACAAATTCCTCAATCTGATTGACAAACACTTTCCCAAAGACAACACCCTAAGAAAAGTATTCAACAAGAACAACATTAAAATATATGTTTATCATATACCGTCCAGACCTGTCATCCCTCAACAAGCGCAGCGAAATTGTAACAGCATGCCGCCACAGACAGAAACACCTCCTAGGTAACACATGAGCCAATCACCACGCCCCTACGCCAGCCTGTACCCACCCACTCTGTGCTCTATATAAACCATGGTATGCGAATGCTCCCATTAAAATCTCCTGATGATTGAGGGAACCCCCCCTCATGAAACAGGCCTGTAGAGATGAAATAGTCTTGTGATTTTTTTCCCACACATACATATATATATATATATATATATATATATATATATATATATATATATATATATAAATATATACAAGAAAAACTTGAATTTCAGTGTTCATTTATTTACACATATACACACACATAACACTCATCTACTCATTGTTGAGTTAAGGATTGAATTGTCCATCCTTGTTCTATTTGTCACTATTTTTCTAACCATGCTGAACGCCCTCACTGATGATGCATTGCTTTGTGGCACGCAAAAAGTGCTTTCATCAAATGCACTAGATGGCAGTATTGTCCTGTTTAAGAGTGTCACAACATTGCTGTTTACGGCAGACGAACTGCTTTATGGTAGACGAAATGCTGTTGTTGTGTGTTGTTACCGCGCTGGGAGGACGTTAATGAAACTGCCTAACAATAAACCCACAGCGAGCGGAGTGACCCCTGTTACGCACCCCCGGCAACAGGGGTGGCGGGCAGGTAAGCTGCGCGGGCGGAGCGCGCGGAGTGACCCCTGTTACGAGCCCCCGGCCACGGGGGTGGCGGGCAGGTAAGCTGCTTAACTGCTGCGCGTGACGCCGGCCGCGGCGAAGGCGGACGAGGCGGGGTGTCGATGCGGTGGGCCCGGTGGTGACCCTGGACGTGCGTCGGGCCCTTCTCGCGGATCGCCTCAGCTACGGCTCTCGGGGGAAGGGGCCTCGGTCCCGGACCCCGGCGAGGCGTCCCTTCTCCGCTCCGTAAAAGTGTCCATCTCTTTTTTTTTTTTTCTTCTGTTGTGGCATATGCTGCAGGTGCCTGCTCGTTTTTCGTATGTGGGTAACAACATTTAACTATGTATATATATTTCCGAATTGGTTTAACTGCCACCCGCCTGAATCTATTTAAAATCTAATTTTTTTTATTTCAACCGCCCGACCCGAACCGCGGATAAAATCTAATTTTTTTTAATTTCATCCGCCCGATCCGCGGACTCCGCGGTTGTGCCCGCAAATCGCGCATCTCTAATCTGCACATTGTTTACAATCATGGCCACCAGCAGCGAGAGCGATTCGGACCGAGAAAGCGACGATTTCCCCATTAATTTGAGCGAGGATGAAAGATTCGTGGATGAGGAAAGGGAGAGTGAAGGACTAGAGGGCAGTGGGAGCGATTCAGATAGGGAATATGCTGTGAGAGGCGGGTGGGACCTGATATTCAGCTGGGAATGACTAAAACAGTAAATAAACACAAGACATATATATACTCTATTAGCCACAACACAACCAGGCTTTTATTTAATATGCCACAAATTAATCCCGCATAACAAACACCTCCCCCCTCCCGTCCATATAACCCGCCAATACAACTCAAACACCTGCACAACACACTCGATCCCACAGCCCAAAGTACTGTTCACCTCCCCAAAGTTCATACAGCACATATATTTCTCCAAAGTTACGTACGTGACATGCACATAGCGGCACGCACGTACGGGCAAGCAATCGAATGTTTGGAAGCGTACTCGCGGTACCGCGTCGGCGTATCCAACTCAAAGTCCTCCTGGTAAGAGTCTCTGTTGTCCCAGTTCTCCACAGGCCAATGGTAAAAGATTGACTGTCATCTTTCGGGAATGTAAACAATGAAACGCCGGCCGTGTTTGTGTCGCTGAAGTCGGCCGCAATACACCGCTTCCCACCTACAGCTTTCTTCTTTGCCGTCTCCATTGTTCATTGAACAAATTGCAAAAGATTCACCAACACAGATGTCCAGAACACTGTGGAATTTTGCGATGAAAACAGACGACTTAATAGCTGGCCATCATGTTGTCTCAAAATGTCCTCTACAATCCGCGACGTCACGCGCTGACGTCATCATACCGAGACGTTTTCAGCAGGATATGTCGCGCAAAATTTAAAATTCCACTTTAGTAAGCTGCCGTATTGGCATGTGCTATATATCATTGATATATAAACTATCAGACTGTGTGGTCGGTAGTAGTGGCTTTCAGTAGGCCTTTAACGTGGTTAGTGGAGCTCCCCCTGGTGTTGTGGTTATGGCGGTCATTTGCGTTTGACATGTACTTCGGTATCAGGGAGGTGTAGTGGATTTTATAGACAAGGCTCAGTGCAAGGTGTTTGACTCTGTCCTCCACCCTGAGACAGCCCACTTTGGAGAAGTGGGTAGGAGTGAGGTGTGATCTGGGTTGGAGGTCTAGAAGTAATCTGACTAGCTTGTTCTGGGATGTTTGGAGTCTAGATTTGAGGGTTTTGGAGGTGCTAGGGTACCAGGAGGTGCATGCGTAATCGAAAAAGGGTTGAATGAGAGTTCCGGCTTGAATCACGTAACCGATATCAATAAAAAAATGCGTTGGTTGCATGAACAAAAGCAAGAATCAGAATCAGAATCAGAATCAGAATCAGCTTTATTGTCATTACGCAAAGTAACGAGATTGAGGCCATTCCATACAGTGCGATGTGTGCATGCTAGAAAAACAATGTGCAAATATATAAAAATATAAAAAATGTAGAAGTGCAATGAATATGGTGTGAAATGAATATATACATGAAAAGAAAACAAAAAAAAAACAGGGTGGTTGGTGGAATGGGTTATTGCACCGAAGAGAAGGCAGTAATGAGGGACAATGGGGCAGTCCGTTCAGGATGGTTATGGCCCTGGGGAAGAAGCTGTTCTTTAGCCTGTTTGTTTTGGTTTTAATGCACCTGTAGCGCTTCCCAGAGGGCAGCAGGTGGAACAGGTCAGAGCCAGGGTGGGTGCTGTCCTTGATGATGGCACTGGCTCTGTTGAGGCAGCGGGAGGTGTAGATGTCCGTCAGAAGTGATTGCTGATCAGTGGGCCAATCAGGTAACAGTATTGACTATCAAGTTTGGTTGATTCTTTGCATGTAGTGAGAAGAGGAAGTCAATAACGGGTATTGGAGAAGCTGCAGGATAAAAGATAAAGATAAAGATATATTTAAATACAAACCCCGTTTCCATATGAGTTGGGAAATTGTGTTAGATGTAAATATAAACGGAATACAATGATTTGCAAATCCTTTTCAACCCATATTCAGTTGAATATGCTACAAAGACAACATATTTGATGTTCAAACTGATAAACTTTTTTTTTTTTTTGCAAATAATCATTAACTTTAGAATTTTATGCCAGCAACACGTGACAAAGAAGTTGGGAAAGGTGGCAATAAATACTGATAAAGTTGAGGAATGCTCATCAAACACTTATTTGGAACATCCCACATGTGAACATGCAAATTGGGAACAGGTGGGTTTCCATGATTGGGTATAAAAGTAGATTCCATGAAATGCTCAGTCATTCACAAACAAGGATGGGGCGAGGGTCACCACTTTGTCAACAAATGCGTGAGCAAATTGTTGAACAGTTTAAGAAAAACCTTTCTCAAGCAGCTATTGCAAGGAATTTAGGGATTTCGCCATCTACGGTCCGTAATATCATCAAAGGGTTCAGAGAATCTGGAGAAATCACTGCACGTAAGCAGCTAAGCCCGTGACCTTCCATCACTCAGGCTGTACTGCATCAACAAGTGACATCAGTGTGTAAAGGATATCACCACATGGGCTCAGGAACAGTTCAGAAACCCACTGTCAGTAACTACAGTTGGTCGCTACATCTGTAAGTGCAAGTTAAAACTCTCCTATGCAAGGCGAAAACCGTTTATCAACAACACCCAGAAACGCCGTCGGCTTCGCTGGGCCTGAGCTCATCTAAGATGGACTGATACAAAGTGGAAAAGTGTTCTGTGGTCTGACGAGTCCACATTTCAAATTTGTTTTTGGAAACTGTGGACGTCGTGTCCTCCGGACCAAAGAGGAAAAGAACCATCCGGATTGTTATAGGCGCAAAGTTGAAAAGCCAGCATGTGTGATGGTATGGCGGTGTATTAGTGCCCAAGACATGGGTAACTTACACATCTGTGAAGGCGCCATTAATGCTGAAAGGTACATAAAGGTTTTGGAGCAACATATGTTGCCATCCAAGCAACGTTACCATGGACGCCCCTGCTTATTTCAGCAAGACAATGCCAAGCCACGTGTTACATCAACGTGGCTTCATAGTAAAAGAGTGCGGGTACTAGACTGGCCTGCCTGTAGTCCAGACCTGTCTCCCATTGAAAATGTGTGGCGCATTATGAAGCCTAAAATACCACAACGGAGACCCCCGGACTGTTGAACAACTTAAGCTGTACATCAAGCAAGAATGGGAAAGAATTCCACCTGAGAAGCTTAAAAAATGTGTCTCCTCAGATCCCAAACGTTTACTGAGTGTTGTTAAAAGGAAAGGCCATGTAACACAGTGGTGAACATGCCCTTTCCCAACTACTTTGGCACGTGTTGCAGCCATGAAATTCTAAGTTAATTATTGTTTGCAAAAAAAAAAAAATGTTTATCAGTTTGAACATCAAATATGTTGTCTTTGTAGTGCATTCAACTGAATATGGGTTGAAAAGGAGTTGCAAATCATTTTATTCCGTTTATATTTACATCTAACAGAATTTCCCAACTCATATGGAAACGGGGTTTGTAGATTACTGTACAGATAAATATATTGCACTTTTGCATATGCATCCACGTTTATGGATGTATGTTATATTGTCTTTATATTCCAGCCAGTTAATCCATTTTTAGGGGGGATTTGAGGGGACTATTATGATGCGTTCAAGAGTCTTACGGCCTGAGGGAAGAAGCTGTTACAGAACCTGGAGGTTCTACTACGAAGGCTGCGGAACCTCTTTCTAGAATCCAGCAGTGAAAACAGTCCTTGGTGGGGGTGGGAGGAGTCTCTGCAGATTTCCTGAGCCCTGGTCAGGCAGCGGCTTTTTTGCGATCTCCTGGATAGGAGGAAGAGGAGTCCTGATGATGTTTTCCGTCATCCTCACCAGTCTCTGAGCTCAAAGGGGCGTTCCCGTTGAAATTCCGACTCGGACTACGGAACGCACCATGCTACTTTGCCTGGTGCTAGCATGCTAATTGTTAGCATTTTACCAGTTAAGTATATAAACACGGCACTAATAAAAGCGCCTCGGCACTTTTCGGTCCTGTTTTTTTGTACTTTTGGTTAACTTAGACTTAGACTTCCTTTTTATTGTCATTCAAATTTGAACTTTACAGTAGAGATAAGAACAACATTTCGTTGCATTAGCTCATGGTGGTATAAAAGAGCAATAAGGTGCAGATATAATTAAATAGATTACTGTACAGATAAATATATTGTACTTTTGCATATGTTTCAACGTTTATGGATGTATGTTATATTGTCTTTATATTCCAGCCAGTTAATCCATTTTTAGGAGGATTTGAGGGGACTATTATGATGCGTTCAAGAGTCTTACGGCCTGAGGGAAGAAGCTGTTACAGAACCTGGAGGTTCTACTACGGAGGCTGCGGAACCTCTTTCTAGAGTGCAGCAGTGAAAACAGTCCTTGGTGGGGGTGGGAGGAGTCTCTGCAGATTTCCTGAGCCCTGGTCAGGCAGCGGCTTTTTGCGATCTTTAGGATAGGAGGAAGAGGCATGCTGGCTATTAGGATTACTAACCTGTGTTAGTAGTTTCAAGTCAACATTTCCCTGTTAGTTTTTTCTCGTTTTCGCTGCCATTTTTAAATAGTTGTGTGGAGGGAGGTGTGGCCAGCGCGCTTGCAGGAGCAAAGGTCACCGCCTCTGTCTATGGATCAGCATGTACTGACGGCGAGACACAGCTGGCAGGTGATTAGATTTCACAGGTGGTACGTGTTAATCTTTAATCATCTGTTGTCTTTAACAGTAAGCGGCCCAGAGCAGGATTGGGATAGGATACGGAGATGGCTGAAAAGTCACGTCCTACTGGAGAGAAATCTGTGAGAAATTCTATGGACATTAGAACATTGTTAAAAACTGCAAGCTTGGCTCCTGTGCCGTGTATACAAGTGGAACGGATAGCAAGCGACTTCCACAAGTTGTTTTGGTGAATATAACAGTCGGACACATTACAACTCAGGGACGGTACTCGTGTAGCACACTTAAATCACTTTTAGAAGGCAATAACACGTGATATATGATGGATAATGGATTTGTCAAGACCACAGTAAATTGCCTTAGCAGCTGCTGACTGACAAGTTTACCCAGGCCGTGCTCCCGGATTCCCATTCCTGTTCACGGCCACAAACTGTCATAACCGCCGCCGGTGACAAAGATGCCATTAGCAGAACCGCGGCGGTGGCGGCGCACAGGCACTCTCATTCTGGTGTCAAGAGCGAGGCCTTGTTTACTTTGCAAATGTCTTTAGCAGCAAGCGGCGGCCTAATAGTCTGGTTTCTGACTGAGCACGAGCAACCACGATCCGTGCGCGGCACGTCACTTACCGCCGGTCCGAGCCCGACCAGAGCCTCCTTGCTCGCGTCTTTTGTTTAGAAATGAAACCTATGACTTGTTTGGAAGCCGCGACCTGAATTGGTTTTGAGGAAATTCAGAGGACAATGGAGTCATGTCTAAATGAGGACCGTGTGATCCTTTGGATTCTTTAATGCTGGAACTTGACAACGTACTGCATACTCGCCAACCCTCCCGGATTTTCCGGGAGACTCCCGAAATTCAGCGGCTCTCCCGAAAACCTTCCCGGGACAAATTTTCTCCCGAAAATATACCCGAAATTCAGGTGGAGCTGTAGGCCACGCCCCCTCCGGCTCCATGCGGACCTGAGTGGCGTGTTGACAGCCTGTTGTACATGCATATGTGACCCACATTTTTTAGAATTATTTTTTTGTTTTGAAAATTATGAATAGATTAAGAATCAGAATTAATAAGAATTGCGAATTGGGTGTGAATGGACTCCTCCGTGCAACCCTGGTGAAAAGCCTCCGGTAATCTGTAATAAAACGTTGTCTTTCATTTCAACGCTAAGAGATATGTGATTTGTGTCCAGACATTACCGGTCTGTTATTGGCGACTCGTAATTGCGGGAAGATTGGCCTCACTTGAAAACCCATCAAAGTATGAAGAGATTACCTTCTGACCAGCCAAGTCTCCGACGACGAAGGAGAGCAGAGTTTGAATCACAATCAGGACGCTGAGCTTTGACAGCAAATCAGTCTTGCTGACAGAAATGTTGCATGAAGTCAATTCTTCCAGATTCTTTTTTGTCATCGTGTTTAGTGGCTGCACTGAGCCCTTTTTGCAAATCTGGGCTTTCCAACCTGAAATTGCTACTCTTAACTCTTGCTCAGTGTTAAGCTGGGATCTTGTTTTTTATCAAAAATAAAAAATAAAAACCTCACAGATACCAACTCGCTGTAGCTGGGAAACAATACCAATAGTCGGTGCATTTATGTGTTAGACGTTATTATTTTTAATAATTACATCCGTTTTTTTAATTGCAACATTAAAAAAAAAAAACAGTGATTTTAATTTATTTTTAATTTTTAGATGTTTTATGTGTTTTTAACTACTTTTGTATCCTTTTAAACTCACTTTGAGATTAAAAAATGTAAAGTGCATCAAAAATGAAATGTATTATTATGATTAAGACGTTAGATGGCGCTAGTGTATGGTTTACGATGTGTAGGCTTGTCAGTTCCGCCGTTATTAAATCCTGTCTTTTGTTGCGCCCTAAAAAGTGTTAATACTGTAAGTATTGTGCTAATTATTGTGCGGTTACGTGCATCTTAGTCGTAGTTTTCATTAGCACGTTTGAAGGCATCAGAGTCGCCATGTGAAATTGCTAAAGCTAACCGGTAGCGCGTCAATGGGAAAGCCAATGTGTATTAGCATCAAGCTAATGCAGTTTGGGACTTTACTTACGTTTACTTGTTGGATTTTACGCGAATTCGGTGTCTGGTTGGTTGATACCAAAAAAAGTACCGTATTTGGTAGTCATCTTTACTCGCAGAGTTAGGGTAGAAAATGGACAAAGATTTTATTTTTATTTTTAAAACTACTCTTGTATCCTTTTAAACTCACTTTGAGATTGACAAATGTGAAGTGCATTACAAATTAAAATGTATTAATAGTATTATTATTAGTAAGACGTTAGATGGCGCTAGTGTATTGTTTACGGTGTGTTGGCTCGTCAGTTCAGCCATTGTTAAAGCCCGTCTTTCGTTGCGCCCTAAAAAGTGTTAATACTGTAAGTATTGTGCTAACTATTGTGCGGTAACGTGCATCTTAGTCGTAGTTTTCATTAGCCCATTTGAAGGCGTTGGAGTCGCCATGTGAAATCACTAAAGCTAACCGGTAGCGTGTCAATGGGAAAGCCAATGTGTATTAGCATCAAGCTAATGCAGTTTTGGACTTTACTTACGTTTAATTGTTGGATTTTACGTGGATTCGGTGTCTGGTTGGTCGATACCAAAAAAAGTACAGTATTCGGTAGCCATCTTTACTCACAGAGTTAGGGTAGAATATCGACAAAGATTTATTTTTATTTTTAGATGTTTTATTTGTTTATAACTACTCTTGTATCCTTTTAAACTCACTTTGAGATTCACAAATGTAAAGTGCATTACAAATTAAATGTATTAATATTATTATTATTATTAAGACGTCAGATGGCGCTAGTGTGTGGTTTACGGTGTGTTGACTCGTCAGTTCAGCCATTGTTAAAGCCTGTCTTTCGTTGCGCCCTAAAAAGTGTTAATACTGTAAGTATTGTGCTAATTATTGTGTGGTACGTGCATCTGAGTCGTAGTTTTCAATAGCCCGTTTGAAGGGGTTAGAGTCGCCATGTAAAATCGCTAAAGCTAACCGGTAGCGTGTCAATGGGAAAGCCAATGTGTATTAGCATCAAGCTAATGCAGTTTGGGACTCTACTTACGTTGCATTGTTGGATTTTACGCGAATTCAGTGTCTGGTTGGTCGATACCAAAAAAAGTACCGTATTCGGTAGCCATCTTTACTCGCAGAGTTAGGGTAGAAAATGGACAAAGATTTTCTTTATTTTTAAAACTACTCTTGTATCCTTTTAAACTCACTTTGAGATTCACAAATGTAAAGTGCATTACAAATTAAATGTATTAATATTATTATTATTATTAAGACGTCAGATGGCGCTAGTGTGTGGTTTACGGTGTGTTGACTCGTCAGTTCAGCCATTGTTAAAGCCTGTCTTTCGTTGCGCCCTAAAAAGTGTTAATACTGTAAGTATTGTGCTAATTATTGTGCGGTAACGTGCATTTTACTCGTAGTTTTCATTAGCACGTTTGAAGGCGTCGGAGTCGCAATGTGAAATCGCTAAAGCTAACCGGTAGCGTGTCAATGGGAAAGCCAATGTGTATTAGCATCAAGCTAATGCAGTTTGGGACTCTACTTATGTTGCATTGTTGGATTTTACGCGAATTCAGTGTCTGGTTGGTCGGTACCAAAAAAAGTACCGTATTCGGTAGCCATCTTTACTCACAGAGTTAGGGTAGAATATCGACAAAGATTTGTTTTTTATTTTTAGATATTTTATGTGTTTATAACTACTCTTGTATCCTTTTAAACTCACTTTGAGATTCACAAATGTAAAGTGCATTACAAATTAAATGTATTAATATTATTATTATTAAGACGTCAGATGACACTAGTGTATGGTTTACGGTGTGTTGGCTCGTCAGTTCAGCCATTGTTAAAGCCTGTCTTTCGTTGCGCCCTAAAAAGTGTTAATACTGTAAGTATTGTGCTAATTATTGTGCGGTTACGTGCATCTGAGTCGTAGTTTTAATTAGCCCGTTTGAAGGGGTTAGAGTCGCCATGTAAAATCGCTAAAGCTAACCGGTAGCGTGTCAATGGGAAAGCCAATGTGTATTAGCATTAAGCTAATGCAGTTTTGGACTTTACTTACGTTTAATTGTTGGATTTTACGTGGATTCGGTGTCTGGTTGGTCGATACCAAAAAAAGTACCGTATTCGGTAGCCATCTTTACTCGCAGAGTTAGGGTAGAATATCGTCAACGATGTACTGAAGACATTTTCGGATGTTTCATAGGTAAGAAGCTGAAATGAAGTGACTAAAACTAAGAAGTGTAGAAAATATTCCTCAGCCATCTGCCGTCCTTAGATTTGTTGTTTTTGGCAGAGTTCTACCGAGCGGTGGTCTCCAAGTCTTCAGGGCTTCAAGGCGGTCGATTGGCAACCCTCGTATAGTCTCTGGGATTTAAGTCTGGGGACGAGCGAGGCCACTCCAGGAACTTCAAGTGCTTCTTCCTCGGCCATTTCTGGGTTGCCTTTTTCATTCCTCGCGCCTCATCCAAGATCCCTCTTCGGGGTTTTGGATGAGGTCTGGGAGAGTCTCATCCAATATTCATCGGCACTTTTAGGGCTCTGAGCAGAGAAACAACACCGGAGCGGAATGTTTTCACCGCTATGTTTGACAGTAGGCATGGTGGTTTTAAGGTCATATCCAGTAATATACTCCGAATATTCTGGCCATCCATAGCGTTTTTACTTATGTGCAATGTCTGTAGGAGTGTTTTCATGCATATTTCTATGTGCTATCTTAGTGTGATGAAGCTAGCGTCGATAGCATTAGCTAATATGCTAACATGTTTTTCAACGGTGCAAGGTTACGGTATTATCATGCCCAGTTGGCAGATGGTGATCACTCCAGCAGCACTGAGAGCAGACTCGGAAAAACTAATGTTGCAATTTTCAATGCCAAAAAAGAAATCGACTAAAGGAAAAAGCTCCAACGTGAGTTAAGTAAGGTACCATTTTGAAAAAAAATGTGCTAGCTTGAGCTAATATATAATGGCTTCACCACTGACATGCTAAAGGTACCAGCCCAGTTTTTCAACTGCATACAGGGAATGGCGGCCATAACATAATATTAATGATAATAATGATAATAAGAATAATACGAATAACCATAATAATACTGATAATAATAATATGAATAAGACTAATAAGAATAATACTGATAATGATGATTAAAATAATAATATTAATAATAATAATAATAATGATAATGATAATGATAATAATAATAATAATAATAATAATAATAATAATATTAATAGTAATAATAATTATGATAATAATAATAATAATAATAATAATACTGGTAATAATGCCAATAATAATAATAATAATAATACTGCTAATAATAATAACAACAATAATAAAAATACTGATGATTATAATAATGATAATGATAGTAGTAATAATAATAATAATAATAATAATAATAATACAATAATACTTATAGTAATGATAATAAGAATACTGATGATAATATTAATAGTAATAATGATAGCAAGAATAATAATAGTAATGATAATAATAATAATAATAATGATGATAATAATAATACTGATAATAATAATGAAAGTACTACTAAAATAATGAGGATAGTAATATTATTAATAATAATACTGATAATAATATCAATAATAGTAATACTACTACTACTACTACTACTACTAATAATAATAATAATAATGATAATAATGATAATAATAAATTCACTGATGATAATATTACTACTACTACTACTAGTAATAATAATAATGATAATAATAATACTAGTAATACTACTACTACTACCACTACTACTACTACTAATAATAATAATAATAATGGTAATAATACTAATTATATTACTACTACTATTACTACTACTAATACTAATAGTAATAATAATAACAATAATACTGATAATAAAGGTACTAATACTAATACTAATAATAATATTAATAATAATAATAATAACAATAATAATAGCAAAACTACTACTACTACTACTACTACTACTACTAATAATAATAATAATGATAATAATACATTCACTGATGATAATATTACTACTATTACTACTAGTAATAATAATAATAATAATAATAATAGAAATAATACTATTACTAATACTACTACTACTACTACTACTAATAATGATGATAATACTAGTAATAGTACTACTACTACTACTAATACTACTAATAATAATAATAATGGTAATAATACTAAATATATTACTACTACTAATACTACTACTACTATTACTACTACTAATAGTAATAATACTAATAATTATAATAATAATAATAATGGTAATAATACTACTACTACTACTAATAATAATAATAACAATAATAATAATAATAATAATAATAATAATGGTAATAATACTAATACTACTACTAGTACTACTATTACTACTAATAATAATAACAATAATAATAACAACACTACTACTAATACTAATACTACTACTACTACTACTACTACTAATAATAATAATAATAATAATAATAATAATAATACGAATATCTGATTAAAAACTACTTCCAAATCATACGAGGCTAAAAAAAATGAATGCAGCAATGTGAAAATGTTATAAATGATGGATTTATTCTTTGGAATCCAGCAATTTTGAGAGCGTGCAAGTGGATTATAATAAAAGAAAACTGTGGTTGATAATACACCAGATTTAAAAAAATCCTTAAACTGGTGTTGGAAGGTACGAAAACTGCTTAGGACAGTAGAAGACTTTCCAAGTTCCTACATTTGCGTGTGTCTAAATAAAATGTTAACTCTAGTATTTTTCTTGTCTGCTCACCTGACTTGCACTGACCACTGACGCCCACCAGGACCACATGGAGTGTAAGAAAGGCAGCATTTTGTAAGTGAAAGTGAAAGTTTGTCACGGGTATTATTGCTTTAAGGACCGTGTCATCCATCATACATCCGACATGCGCAGCATTTAGCAGCAAAATCGTCTCTTATTTCCCTCAGGAGGTGGAAGAGACGAGAGGGACATATTGCACCTGATTTAATCAGGTGTCCAGTTTCAAAATAAAAATCAGCTTGAGGGCAAACTATTACGTTTACTGACAATTGAATTGAATTGAAGTTTTTATTGACGTTGCCCAACAACAAAACATGCTGAAGGATAATGAAAGTTCTGTCAGCCACCTAATATAAAAACATGTACTAGTATAAAAACACACAATTCCGGACTATAAGCCGCTACTTTTTTTCCTACACTTTGAACCCCGCGCCTTACAAAACGATGCGGCTAATTTATAGATGTTTCTTCGCTCACGGACATATTGCAAATAGGTTAAAAAAAAACAAGCAAATACACTGAAAATATGATGCATCTACTTATAAAATGTCTGTGGTTATAACGTCAATGCAAACACGGAAATCTGTTGCGTCCACTGCAGTTCGCTACCTTATTCATACTTTTTGTCGAGTGATTTTTTTTTAAGCAGGGTTGCATGAGGTACCTTTAATATAACGTTACGTTAGTCAATGTATCACACACAGTAACGTAACGTTGTAGCCACCTACAAAAAGACAAACATAGTCAAAAAAAGGTCAGTTAAAATGTATACTATATTAAGTATATGTGTACATATTGCATCAATCAATCAATCAATGTTTATGTATATAGCCCTAAATCACAAGTGTCTCAAAGGGCTGCACAAGCCACAACGACATCCTCGGTACAAAGCCCACATAAGGGCAAGGAAAAACTCACCCCATAGGTGAGCATAGGGCCCTGACATCTATAAAGTACAACTCTGTTCATGTGTACGCACACGTCAACACACATACAGTATGAGATGAGATCAATGAGATAGGGTAAGAACAGGATACAAATCCCGTTTTCATATGAGTAGGGAAATTGTGTTAGATGTAAATATAAACGGAATACAATGATTTGCAAATCCTTTTCAACCCATATTCAGTTGAATGCACTACAAAGACAAGATATTTGATGTTCAAACTCATAAACTTTATTTTTATTTGCAAATAATAATTAACTTAGAATTTCATGGCTGCAACACGTGCCAAAGTAGTTGGGAAAGGGCATGTTCACCACTGTGTTACATGGCCTTTCCTTTTAACAACACTCAGTAAACGTTTGGGAACTGAGGAGACACATTTTTGAAGCTTCTCAGGTGGAATTCTTTCCCATTCTTGCTTGATGTACAGCTTAAGTTGTTCAACAGTCCGGGGGTCTCCGTTGTGCTATTTTAGGCTTCATAATGCGCCACACATTTTCAATGGGAGACAGGTCTGGACTACAGGCAGGCCAGTCTAGTACCCGCACTCTTTTACTGTGAAGCCACGTTGATGTAACACGTGGTTTTGCATTGTCTTGCTGAAATGAGCAGGGGCGTCCATGGTAACGTTGCTTGGATGGCTCCAAAACCTGTATGTACCTTTCAGCATTAATGGCGCCTTCACAGATGTGTAAGTTACCCATGTCTTGGGCACTAATACACCCCCATACCATCACAGATGCTGGCTTTTCAACTTTGCGCCTATAACAATCCGGATGGTTCTTTTCCTCTTTGGTCCGGAGGACACGACGTCCACAGTTTCCAAAAACAATTTGAAATGTGGACTCGTCAGACCACAGAACACTTTTCCACTTTGTATCAGTCCATCTTAGATGAGCTCAGGCCCAGCGAAGCCGGCGGCGTTTCTGGGTGTTGTTGATAAACGGTTTTCGCCTTGCATAGGAGAGTTTTAACTTGCACTTACAGATGTAGCGACCAACTGTAGTTACTGACAGTGGGTTTCTGAAGTGTTCCTGAGCCCATGTGGTGATATCCTTTACACACTGATGTCGGTTGTTGATTCGGTACAGCCTGAGGGATCTAAAGTCACGGGCTTAGCTGCTTACGTGCAGTGATTTCTCCAGATTCTCTGAACCCTTTGATGATATTACAGACCGTAGATGGCGAAATCCCTAAATTCCTTGCAATAGCTGCTTGAGAAAGGTTGTTCTTAAACTGTTCAACAATTTGCTTCACGCATTTGTTGACAAAGTGGTGACCCTCGCCCCATCCTTGTTTGTGAATGACTACTTTTATACCCAATCATGGCACCCACCTGTTCCCAATTTGCCTGTTCACCTGTGGGATGTTCCAAATAAGTGTTTGATGAGCATTTCTCAACTTTATCAGTATTTTGTTCCACCTTTCCTAACTTCTTTGTCACATGTTGCTGGCATCAAATTCTAAAGTTAATGATTATTTGCCAAAAAAAAAAAAATGTTTATCAGTTTGAACATCAAATATGTTGTCTTTGTAGCATATTCAACTGAATATGGGTTGAAAATGATTTGCAAATCATTGTATTCCGTTTATATTTACATCTAGCACAATTTCCCAACTCATATGGAAACGGGGTTTGTAAATAAATACAGCGTTTTAAAAGCATACATAATCCGTGTAAATAAATTAGTCTGTGGTTAAAAGGACTTGAAAGGACTCGAAACTCAAAATGCAAAGACTTGAGACTTACTTATGACTTGCAAAACAATGACTTGGTCCCACCTCTGCAGTCATCACACTTCAACATCTCTAACAGCTAATAGAATATGTTCTCAATTGTCTTATCTTGGAAAAAATAAAATGATAAATACATGTCAACTCGGAATTACAGGTTTGTATAGTACATTACCCAGAAAGCTTAGCACTGTAGACAGGAACAGCCATCAATAAATAGTTGATATATTGTCACACGTTGTTGACATAAGAAACAAACAGTCGACAGTTGACGAAAAGTTACAAGACGGCGGATAATTCACAGGATTTGGTTAAATTGGCGCAATGTCGACATATATGGAGTGATTAGATGAGACTTCTTGTCAGGGTTACAGAGAGTTGAGAGGAGAAACTAAATGGAGAAGCATGGGAAAAAAGTGTATCAAAAGCTGACAGTCTGATTCATCACAGCAGGCCTTGGATTCTTTCCATCCACCTGGTGTGTCCTGTTCAAATGTTGATCTCTTCCTCCATTTATTCAGCTGTCTCGTCTTCTGAGAACACACACACCAGGCGGCACACACTGTGGACTAAGCACATTGTTTGCTGGAATGGAAAAGAAGCCCAGGGAGTGCTCGCAGCAGCTTGTGGGACTGAGCAAAATATAAAAGGAGTAGGAGTAGGAGTAGGAGACTGAGCAGAACGCAAAAGGAATTGGTAGTAGGGGACTTAGCAAGATATAAAGGGAGTGGTAGTCGGAGACTGCAAAACATAAAGGGAGAGGGAGTAGGGGACTGAGCAAAACGCAAAGGGAGTGGGTGAAGGGGACTGAGCAAAATGTCAAGCGAGTGGTAGTAGGAGACCGAGCAAAATACTGTATAAAGGGAGTGGGTGTAGGAGACTGAGTAAAACGCAAAGGAATTGGGAGTAGGGGACTGATCAAAATATAAAGGGAGTGGGCGTAGGGGACTGAGCAAAACGCAAAGGGAGTAGGAGTAGGAAACTGAGCAAAACACAGGGGGAGTAGGAGCAGGAGACTGAGAAAAACATAAAAGGAGGAGGAGACTGAGCAAAACACAAAGGGAGTGGGTGTAAGGGACTGAGCAAAATGTCAAGCGAGTGGTAGTAGGAGACTGAGCAAAATGCTGTATAAAGGGAGTGGGTGTAGGGGACTGAGCAAAACGCAAAGTAATTGGGAGTAGGTGACTGAGCAAAACATAAAGGGAGAAGGAGTAGGACACTGAGCAAAACACAAAGGGAGTGGGTGTAGGGGACTGAGCAACGTGTCAAGCGAGTGGTAGTAGGAGACCGAGCAAAATACTGTATAAAGGGAGTGGGTGTAGGGGACTGAGCAAAACACCAAGGGTGTGGGTGTAGGGGACTGAGCAAAATGTCAAGCGAGTGGTAGTAAAAGACTGAGCAAAATACTGTATAAAGGAAGTGGGTGTAGGGGACTGAACAAAACGCAAATGAATTGGGAGTAGGGGACTGAGCACAATATAAAGGGAGTGGGAGTAGGGGACTGGGCAAAATGCAAAGGGAGTAGGAGTAGGAGACTGAGCAAAACATAAAGGGAGAAGGAGTAGGACACTGAGCAAAACACAAAGGGAGTGGGTGTAGGGGACTGAGCAAAGTGTCAAGCGAGTGGTAGTAGGAGACGGAGCAAAATACTGTATAAAGGGAGTGGGTGTAGGGGACTGAGCAAAACGCAAAGGAATTGGGAGTAGGGGACCAAGCAAAATATAAAAGGAGTGGGAGTAGGGGAATGAGAAAAACGCAAAGGGAGTAGGAGTAGGAGACTGAGCAAAACGCAAAGGGAGTGGGACTAGGAGATTTAGCAAAACGCAAAGGGATTGGGAGCAGGGGAGAGGGCAAAACATAAAGGGAGTAGGAGTAGGAGACTGAGCAAAACACAAAGGGAGTGGGTGTAGGGGACTGAGCAAAATGTCAAGCGAGTGGTAGTAAAAGACTGAGCAAAATAGTGTATAAAGGAAGTGGGTGTAGGGGACTGAACAAAACGCAAATGAATTGGGAGTAGGGGACTGAGCACAATGTAAAGGGAGTGGGAGTAGGGGACTGGGCAAAATGCAAAGGGAGTAGGAGTAGGAGACTGAGCAAAACATAAAGGGAGAAGGAGTAGGACACTGAGCAAAACACAAAGGGAGTGGGTGTAGGGGACTGAGCAAAGTGTCAAGCGAGTGGTAGTAGGAGACGGAGCAAAATACTGTATAAAGGGAGTGGGTGTAGGGGACTGAGCAAAACGCAAAGGAATTGGGAGTAGGGGACCAAGCAAAATATAAAAGGAGTGGGAGTAGGGGAATGAGAAAAACGCAAAGGGAGTAGGAGTAGGAGACTGAGCAAAACGCAAAGGGAGTGGGACTAGGAGATTTAGCAAAACGCAAAGGGATTGGGAGCAGGGGACTGAGCAAAACATCAAGGGAGTGGGAGTAGGGGACTGAGCAAAACGCAAAGGGAGTAGGAGTAGGAGACTGAGCAAAACGCAAAGGGAGTGGGACTAGGAGACTGAGCAAAACGCAAAGGGATCGGGAGCAGGGGACTGGGCAAAACGCAAAGGGAGTAGGAGTAAGAGTAGGAGACTGAGCAGAACGCAAGGGAATTGGTAGTAGGGGACTTAGCAAGATATAAAGGGAGTGGTAGTCGGAGACTGCAAAACATAAAAGGAGAGGGAGTAGGGGACTGAGCAAAACGCAAAGGGAGTAGGAGTAGGTGACTGAGCAAAACACAGGGAGTGGATGTAGGGGACTGAGCAAAACACAAAGGGAGTGGGTGTAGGGTACTGAGCAAAATGTCAAGCGAGTGGTAGTAGGAGACGGAGCAAAATACTGTATAAAGGGAGTGGGTGTAGGGGACTGAGCTAAAACGCAAAGGAATTGGGAGTAGGGGACTGAGCACAATATAAAGGGAGTAGGAGTAGGGGACTGAGCAAAACGCAAATGGAGTAGGAGTAGCAGACTGAGCAAAACGCAAAGGGAATGGGACTAGGAGATTTAGCAAAACGCAAAGGGATTGGGAGCAGGGGACTGAGAAAACATAAAGGGAGTGGGAGTAGGGGACTAAGCAAAATGCAAAGGGAGTAGGAGTAGAAGACTGAGCAAAACATAAAAGGAGTGGTAATAGGAGACCGAGCAAAATACTGTATAAAGGGAGTGGGTGTAGGGGACTAAACAAAATATAAAGAGAGTGTTAGTCGGAAACTACAAAACATAAAGGGAAAGTTATTAAGGGAATGAGCAAAACGTAAAGTGAGTGGCAGTAAAAGACTGAGCAAAATACTGTATAAAGGAAGTGGGTGTAGGGGACCGAGCAAAACGCAAAGGAATTGGGAGTAGGGGACTGAGCAAAACGCAAAGGGAGTAGGAGTAGGAGACTGAGCAAAACGCAAAGGGAGTGGGACTAGGAGACTGGGCAAAACGCAAAGAGATCGGGAGCAGGGGACTGGGCAAAACGCAAAGGGAGTAGGAGTAAGAGTAGGAGACTGAGCAGAACGCAAAGGAATTGGTAGTAGGGGACTTAGCGAGATATAAAGGGAGTGGTAGTCGGAGACTGCAAAACATAAAAGGAGAGGGAGTAGGGGACTGAGCAAAACGCAAAGGGAGTAGGAGTAGGTGACTGAGCAAAACACAAAGGGAGTGGGTGTAGGGTACTGAGCAAAATGTCAAGCGAGTGGTAGTAGGAGACGGAGCAAAATACTGTATAAAGGGAGTGGGTGTAGGGGACTGAGCAAAACGCAAAGGAATTGGGAGTAGGGGACCAAGCAAAATATAAAAGGAGTGGGAGTAGGGGACTGAGAAAAACGCAAAGGGAGTAGGAGTAGGAGACTGAACAAAACGCAAAGGGAGTGGGACTAGGAGATTTAGCAAAACGCAAAGGGATTGGGAGCAGGGGACTGAGCAAAACATAAAGGGAGTGGGAGTAGGGGACTGAGCAAAACGCAAAGGGAGTAGGAGTAGGAGACTGAGCAAAACGCAAAGGGAGTGGGACTAGGAGACTGAGCAAAACGCAAAGGGATCGGGAGCAGGGGACTGGGAAAAACGCAAAGGGAGTAGGAGTAAGAGTAGGAGACTGAGCAGAACGCAAAGGAATTGGTAGTAGGGGACTTAGCGAGATATAAAGGGAGTGGTAGTCGGAGACTGCAAAACATAAAGGGAGAGGGAGTAGGGGATTGAGCAAAACGCAAAGGGAGTAGGAGTAGTTGACTGAGCAAAACACAAAGGGAGTGGATGTAGGGGACTGAGCAAAACACAAAGGGAGTGGGTGTAGGGTAGTGAGCAAAATATCAAGCGAGTGGTAGTAGGAGACCGAGCAAAATACTGTATAAAGGGAGTGGGTGTAGGGGACTGAACAAAACACAAAATAATTGGCAGTAGGGGACTGAGCAAAATATAAAGGGAGTGGGAGTAGGAGTAGGAGACTGAGCAAAACGCAAAGGGAGTGGCACTAGGAGATTTAGCAAAACGCAAAGGGAATGGGAGCAGGGGACTGAGCAAAATATAAAGGGAGTGGGAGTAGGAGTAGGAGACTGAGCAAAACGCAAAGGAAGTGGGACTAGGAGATTTAGCAAAACACAAAGGGATTGGGAGCAGGGGACTGAGCAAATTATAAAGGTAGTGGGAGTAGGGGACTGAGCAAAACGCAAAGGGAGTGGGACTAGGAGACTAACAAAAATGTAAAGGGAGTGGGAGTAGGGGACTGAGCAAAACGCAAAGGGAGTGGGACTAGGAGACTAACAAAAATGTAAAGGGAGTGGGAGTAGGGGACTGAGCAAAACACAAAGGGATTGGGAGCAGGGGACTGGGCAAAACATAAAGGGAGTGGGATTAGGGGACTACGCAAAATGCAAAGGGACTAGAAGTAGGAGTAGGAGACTTAACAAAATGCAAAGGAAATGGGACTAGGAGTAGGAGTAGGAGACTGAGCAAAATGCAAAGGGAGTGGGACTAGGAGACTGAGCAAAATGTAAAGGAATTGGGAGTAGGGGACTGAGCAAAATATAAAAGGAGTGGGAGTAGAGGACTGAGCAAAATGTAAAGGAATTGGGAGTAGGGGATTGAGCAAAACAATAAGGGAGTGGGAGTAGAGGACTGAGCAAAACATAAAGGGAGTGGGAGTAGAGGACTGAGCAAAATGCAAAGGGATTGGGGCTAGGGGACTGAGCAAAACATAAAGGGAGTGTGAGTAAGGGACTGAGCAAAACATAACCCTTTATGTTTTGCTTACATTTTGCTCAGTCTCCTAGTCCAACTCCCTAGTTGGACTAGGAGACTGAGCAAAATGTAAAGGAAGTGGGAGTTGGGGACTGAGCAAAAACCCAAGGGATTGGGAGCAGGGGACTGGTAAAAACATAAAGGGAGTGGAATTAGGGACTAAGCAAAGAGAGTAGGAGTAGGAGTAGGAGACTGAGCAAAACGCAAAGGGAGTGGGAGTAAGAGTAGCAGACTGAGCAAAACGCAAAGGCAGTTGGACTAGGTGACTGAGCAAAATGTAAAGGAATTGGGAGTAGGGCACTGAGCAAAAAAAAAAGGGAGTGGGAGTAGGGGACTGATCAAAATATAAAGGGAGTGGAAGTAAGGGACTGAGCAAAATGTAAAGGAATTGGGAGTAGGGAACTGAGCAAAATATAAAGGGAGTGGGAGTAGGAGACTGAGCAAAACACAAAGAGAGTAGGAGTAGGACTAGGAAACTAAGCAAAACGCAAAGGGAGTGGGACTAGGAGACTGAGCAAAATGGAAAGTGAGTGGGAGTAGGAGACTGAGCAAAACAGTCCTACGCTTGAACCGATTGTGTGTGTTCCTCTAACTGCTACGTCTCATCTTTTAACAACGCTCACGTCAAAGTCCCACCACTGCAAAGATGTGCTATTGACGAGGCAGGAGTGCACCTAAACATTGCTCTGACAAAAGTTGGTCAACTAGTTTGTGGCGGTACATATTGCGCCAAGATGAGCCGCCACGTTGTTGTTATTGTTGTTGTTGTTGTTGTTGACCCTTAGGGAGTGGGAGTGGGACTTGGCAAATATCTTTACTGTTCATCAGAACTTTATAATATCATATTAGACAAATACTGCATCGTAATACAAAAGTGCATCCAGTTTGAGGGGAGGAAACATCTAGGATATAGTGGGATGATGTTGTCATGGATACTAAGCATCCTTTCTTTGGTACGTCTTTTGCCTTTTTGCCCCATTCCTGTTGGTAATAAATCCAAAACAAGTGCTGCATTTCTGACACGTGAGAAGTAGGAAGTCTCTCACTTAGAAGATCCCAGCTGCTTATCTTCTGTTTACATTTCCATGACAAAGAAGAATGTTAAGTTCAGACATTCTTTTAATCTTGATCAATCGTTATTCCAAAAAAAAAATAAAAAATTAAACGCCTTCTATGACAACCTGAGCAGTCCGGTTGCCAGCGCTGTAATGCCCTGAGAGTTCATGAACCCACCAAAAAAATGTAAAAATTATAAGAAACTGGAAGTCCAACCATAAACAGTCACCATGGAGACACTCATTTACTGGGTGTGATCATTCTCCAACCTATGTTTTATTTTGAAACATGCAGAACACAAATACATAATCTGCATCACCGTTTCTTTAGAATTTAGAAACACCCTTGCAGTGCGATCTTCAGCAACACTCACTTTTTTAGTTACCTTGAAAATCCGTTTTTACCTTGAAAATCAACTTTTACCTTGAAAATCAGTTTTTACCTTGAAAATCAACTTTTACCTTGAAAATCAGTTTTTACCTTGAAAATCAGTTTTTATCTTGAAAATCAGTTTTTGCCTTGAAAATCAACTTTTACCTTGAAAATAATTTTTTACTTTGAAAATAAGTTTTTGCCTTGAAAATCAACTTTTACCTTGAAAATAAGTTTTTGCCTTGAAAATCAACTTTTTACCTTGAAAATAAGTTTTAGCCTTGAAAATCAACTTATACCTTGAAAATAAGTTTTTGCCTTGAAAATCAACTTTTGCCTTGAAAATCATTTTTTACCTTGAAAATAAGTTTTAGCCTTGAAAATCAACTTTTACCTTGAAAATAAGTTTTTGCCTTGAAAATCAACTTTTGCCTTGAAAATCATTTTTTACCTTGAAAATAAGTTTGTGCCTTGAAAATCAACTTATACTTTGAAAATAAGTTTTTGCCTTGAAAATCAACTTTTACCTTGAAAATAAGTTTTTGCCTTGAAAATCAACTTATACCTTGAAAATAAGTTTTTGCCTTGAAAATCAACTTTTACCTTGAAAATAAGTTTTAGCCTTAAAAATCAACTTTTACCTTGAAAATAAGTTTTTGCCTTGAAAATCAACTTTTGCCTTGAAAATCATTTTTTACCTTGAAAATAAGTTTTTGCCTCAAAAATAAACTTTTACCTTGAAAATAATTTTTACCTTGAAAATCAGTGTTTACCTTGAAAATCAACTAATACCTTGAAAATCAGTTTTTACCTTGAAAATCTACTTTTACCTTGAAAATCAGTTTTTACCTTGAATATCAGTTTTTACCTTGAAAATCAGTTTTTGCCTTGAAAATCAGTTTTTACCTTGATTATCAGCTTTTACCTTGAAAATCAGTTTTTGCCTTGAAAATCAGTTTTTACCTTGAATATCAGTTTTTGCTTTGAAAATCAGTTTTTTCTTGAAAATCAACTTTTACCTTGAAAATCAGTTTTTACCTTGAAAATCTACTTTTACCTTGAAAATCAGTTTTTACCTTGAATATCAGTTTTTACCTTGAAAATCAGTTTTTGCCTTGAAAATCAGTTTTTACCTTGATTATCAGCTTTTACCTTGAAAATCAGTTTTTGCCTTGAAAATCAGTTTTTACCTTGAAAATCAGTTTTTGCTTTGAAAATCAGTTTTTTCTTGAAAATCAACTTTTACCTTGAAAATCAGTTTTTACCTTGAAAAACAGTTTTTGCCTTGAAAATCAACTTTTACCTTGAAAATCAGTTTTTACATTGAAAATCAGTTTTTGCCTTGAAAATCAACTTTTACCTTGAAAATAAGTTTTAGCCTTGAAAATCAACTTTTACCTTGAAAATAAGTTTTTGCCTTGAAAATCAACTTTTGCCTTGAAAATCATTTTTTACCTTGAAAATAAGTTTTTGCCTCAAAAATAAACTTTTACCTTGAAAATATTTTTTACCTTGAAAATCAGTGTTTACCTTGAAAATCAACTAATACCTTGAAAATCAGTTTTTACCTTGAAAATCTACTTTTACCTTGAAAATCAGTTTTTACCTTGAATATCAGTTTTTACCTTGAAAATCAGTTTTTGCCTTGAAAATCAGTTTTTACCTTGATTATGAGCTTTTACCTTGAAAATCAGTTTTTGCCTTGAAAATCAGTTTTTACCTTGAAAATCAGTTTTTGCTTTGAAAATCAGTTTTTTCTTGAAAATCAACTTTTACCTTGAAAATCAGTTTTTACCTTGAAAAACAGTTTTTGCCTTGAAAATCAACTTTTACCTTGAAAATCAGTTTTTACATTGAAAATCAGTTTTTGCCTTGAAAATCAGTTTTTGCCTTGAAAATCAGTTTTTGCATTGAAAATCAGTTTTTGCCTTGAAAATGAACTTTTACTTTGGAATTTAGTTTTTACCTTGAAAATAAACGTTTACTTTGAACATCAGTTTTTAGCTTGAAAATCAACTTTTACCTTGAAAACAATTTTTTACCTTGAAAATCAGTTTTTGCCTTGAAAATCAGTTTTTGCCTTGAAAATCAACTTGTACCTTGAAAATCAGTTTTTACCTTGAAAATCAGTTTTTGCTTTGAAAATCAGTTTTTACCTTGAAAATCAGTTTTTACCTTGAAAAACAGTTTTTGCCTTGAAAATCAACTTTTACCTTGAAAATCAGTTTTTACATTGAAAATCAGTTTTTGCCTTGAAAATCAGTTTTTGCCTTAAATCAGTTTCTGCATTGAAAATCAGTTTTTGCCTTGAAAATGAACTTTTACTTTGGAATTTAGTTTTTACCTTGAAAATAAACGTTTACTTTGAACATCAGTTTTTAGCTTGAAAATCAACTTTTACCTTGAAAATCATTTTTTACCTTGAAAATCAGTTTTAGCCTTGAAAATCAACGTTTACCTTGAAAATCAGTTTTTACCTTAAAATCAGTTTTTACCTTGAAAATCAGCTTTTACCTTAAAAATCAACTTGTACCTTGAAAATCAGTTTTTACCTTGAAAATCAGTTGTTGCCTTGAAAATCAGTTTTTGCCTTGAAAATCAACTTTTACCTTGAAAATCAACTTTTACCTTGAAAATCAGTTTTTAGCTTGAAAATCAACTTTTACCTTGAAAATCAACTTTTACCTTGAAAATCAACTTTTACCTTGAAAATCAGTTTTTACCTTGAAAATCAACTTTTACCTTGAAAATCAACTTTTACCTTGAAAATCAGTTTTTAGCTTGAAAATCAACTTTTACCTTGAAAATCAACTTTTACCTTGAAAATCAGTTTTTACATTGAAAATCAGTTTTTGCCTTGAAAATCAGTTTTTGCCTTGAAAATCAACTTTTACTTTGGAATTTAGTTTTTACCTTGAAAATAAACGTTTACTTTGAACATCAGTTTTTAGCTTGGAAATCAACGTTTACCTTGAAAATAATTTTTTACCTTGAAAATCAGTTTTTGCCTTGAAAATCAGTTTTTGCCTTGAAAATCAACGTTTACCTTGAAAATCAGTTTTTACCTTAAAATCAGTTTTTACCTTAAAATCAGTTTTTACCTTGAAAATCAGTTGCTGCCTTGAAAATCAGTTTTTGCCTTGAAAATCAACTTTTACCTTGAAAATCAACTTTTACCTTGAAAATCAGTTTTTAGCTTGAAAATCAGTTTTTACCTTGAAAATCAGCTTTTACCTTGAAAATCAGTTTTTACCTTAAAATCAGTTTTTACCTTGAAAATCAGTTTTTGCCTTGAAAATAAACTTTTACCTTGAAAATAAACTTTTACCTTGAAAATCAACTTTTACCTTGAAAATCAGTTTTTAGCTTGAAAATCAACTTTTACCTTGAAAATCAACTTTTACCTTGAAAATCAGTTTTTACCTTGAAAATCAGCTTTTACCTTGAAAATCAACTTGTACCTTGAAAATCAGTTTTTACCTTGAAAATCAGTTGTTGCCTTGAAAATCAGTTGCCTTGAAAATCAACTTTTAACTTGAAAATCAGTTTTTACCTTGAAAATAAGTTTTTACCTTGAAAATCAGTTTTTGCCTTGAAAATAAACTTTTACCTTGAAAATCAACATTTAGCATGCTAACCCTTAGAACGCGTCAAGTACCAAGGTGTATGACTATGAAGTGTATGCATACTACACCATACCATACCATACCATACCATACCAATACCATACCATGCAAACTTTATTTATTAAGCCCTTAAAATACAACAAAACAGACTAAATCTTGTCATTTAAAACCAAGATAGATCTTGTTTGGTTTTGGTTCAAAGTGTGGCGCATTATTAGTAAGAGTGTTAAAGTTGTTTTATATGGCCACCGTCAGTGTAACCTGTGTGGCTGTTGACCAAGTATACAATGCTGTCACTTACGTGTGCAAGCAGAAGATGCATTTAACAAGAGGCTGGGCTGGCACGCTATTTATGCAAACTGTAGAGGGCGCTAAATGCTGTACCATCATGGCACGCCCTTATTATTATTATAAGGGTGAAAATCGGAGAATATTAATCCCGAGAGTTTTCTGCGAGAGGCACTGAAATCCGGAAGTCTCCCGGGAAAATCGGGGGGGTCGGCAAGTATGCAGCTGGGCCGCATTAGAGTGATCAAAGAACCGCATGCGGCTCCGGAGCCGCGGGTTGCCGACCCCTGACATATACGAATAACAAAAAGAGCACTCAAAAAGGAGTGAGGAAATAATAACTAAGGATGCACAAAAGGAGTGAGGAAATAATAACTAAGGATGCACAAAAGGAGTGAGGAAATAATAATAACTAAGGATGCACAAAAGGAGTGAGGGAATAATAACTAAGGATGCACAAAAGGAGTGAGGCAATAATAATAACTAAGGATGCACAAAAGGAGTGAGGAAATAATAACTAAGGATGCACAAAAGGAGTGAGGAAATAATAACTAAGGATGCACAAAAGGAGTGAGGAAATAATAACTAAGGATGCACAAAAGGAGTGAGGAAATAATAACTAAGGATGCACAAAAGGAGTGAGGAAATAATAACTAAGGATGCACAAAAGGAGTGAGGAAATAATAATAACTAAGGATGCACAAAAGGAGTGAGGAAATAATAATAACTAAGGATGCACAAAAGGAGTGAGGAAATAATAACTAAGGATGCACAAAAGGAGTGAGGAAATAATAACTAAGGATGCACAAAAGGAGTGAGGAAATAATAACTAAGGATGCACAAAAGGAGTGAGGAAATAATAACTAAGGATGCACAAAAGGAGTGAGGAAATAATAACTAAGGATGCACAAAAGGAGTGAGGAAATAATAACTAAGGATGCACAAAAGGAGTGAGGAAATAATAACTAAGGATGCACAAAAGGAGTGAGGAAACAATAACTAAGGATGCACAAAAGGAGTGAGGAAATAATAACTAAGGATGCACAAAAGGAGTGAGGAAATAATAACTAAGGATGCACAAAAGGAGTGAGGAAATAATAACTAAGGATGCACAAAAGGAGTGAGGAAATAATAATAACTAAGGATGCACAAAAGGAGTGAGGAAATAATAACTAAGGATGCACAAAAGGAGTGAGGAAATAATAACTAAGGATGCACAAAAGGAGTGAGGAAATAATAATAACTAAGGATGCACAAAAGGAGTGGGGAAATAATAACTAAGGATGCACAAAAGGAGTGAGGAAATAATAACTAAGGATGCACAAAAGGAGTGAGGAAATAATAACTAAGGATGCACAAAAGGAGTGAGGAAATAATAACTAAGGATGCACAAAAGGAGTGAGGAAATAATAATAACTAAGGATGCACAAAAGGAGTGAGGAAATAATAACTAAGGATGCACAAAAGGAGTGAGGAAATAATAATAACTAAGGATGCACAAAAGGAGTTAGGAAATAATAACTAAGGATGCACAAAAGGAGTGAGGAAATAATAACTAAGGATGCACAAAAGGAGTTAGGAAATAATAACTAAGGATGCACAAAAGGAGTGAGGAAATAATAACTAAGGATGCACAAAAGGAGTGAGGAAATAATAACTAAGGATGCACAAAAGGAGTGAGGAAATAATAATAACTAAGGATGCACAAAAGGAGTGAGGAAATAATAACTAAGGATGCACAAAAGGAGTGAGGAAATAATAACTAAGGATGCACAAAAGGAGTGAGGAAATAATAATAACTAAGGATGCACAAAAGGAGTGAGGGAATAATAACTAAGGATGCACAAAAGGAGTGAGGAAATAATAATAACTAAGGATGCACAAAAGGAGTGAGGAAATAATAATAACTAAGGATGCACAAAAGGAGTGAGGAAATAATAACTAAGGATGCACAAAAGGAGTGAGGAAATAATAATAACTAAGGATGCACAAAAGGAGTGAGGAAATAATAACTAAGGATGCACAAAAGGAGTGAGGAAATAATAACTAAGGATGCACAAAAGGAGTGAGGAAATAATAACTAAGGATGCACAAAAGGAGTGAGGAAATAATAACTAAGGATGCACAAAAGGAGTGAGGAAATAATAACTAAGGATGCACAAAAGGAGTGAGGAAATAATAACTAAGGATGCACAAAAGGAGTGAGGAAATAATAATAACTAAGGATGCACAAAAGGAGTGAGGAAATAATAATAACTAAGGATGCACAAAAGGAGTGAGGAAATAATAACTAAGGATGCACAAAAGGAGTGAGGAAATAATAACTAAGGATGCACAAAAGGAGTGAGGAAATAATAACTAAGGATGCACAAAAGGAGTGAGGAAATAATAACTAAGGATGCACAAAAGGAGTGAGGAAATAATAATAACTAAGGATGCACAAAAGGAGTGAGGAAATAATAATAACTAAGGATGCACAAAAGGAGTGAGGAAATAATAATAACTAAGGATGCACAAAAGGAGTGAGGAAATAATAACTAAGGATGCACAAAAGGAGTGAGGAAATAATAATAACTAAGGATGCACAAAAGGAGTGAGGGAATAATAACTAAGGATGCACAAAAGGAGTGAGGAAATAATAATAACTAAGGATGCACAAAAGGAGTGAGGGAATAATAATAACTAAGGATGCACAAAAGGAGTGAGGAAATAATAACTAAGGATGCACAAAAGGAGTGAGGAAATAATAACTAAGGATGCACAAAAGGAGTGAGGAAATAATAACTAAGGATGCACAAAAGGAGTGAGGAAATAATAACTAAGGATGCACAAAAGGAGTGAGGAAATAATAATAACTAAGGATGCACAAAAGGAGTGAGGAAATAATAACTAAGGATGCACAAAAGGAGTGAGGAAATAATAATAACTAAGGATGCACAAAAGGAGTGAGGGAATAATAACTAAGGATGTACAAAAGGAGTGAGGAAATAATAATAACTAAGGATGCACAAAAGGAGTGAGGAAATAATAACTAAGGATGCACAAAAGGAGTGAGGAAATAATAACTAAGGATGCACAAAAGGAGTGAGGAAATAATAACTAAGGATGCACAAAAGGAGTGAGGAAATAATAACTAAGGATGCACAAAAGGAGTGAGGAAATAATAACTAAGGATGCACAAAAGGAGTGAGGAAATAATAACTAAGGATGCACAAAAGGAGTGAGGAAATAATAATAACTAAGGATGCACAAAAGGAGTGAGGAAATAATAACTAAGGATGCACAAAAGGAGTGAGGAAATAATAACTAAGGATGCACAAAAGGAGTGAGGAAATAATAATAACTAAGGATGCACAAAAGGAGTGAGGAAATAATAACTAAGGATGCACAGAAGGAGTGAGGAAATAATAACTAAGGATGCACAAAAGGAGTGAGGAAATAATAACTAAGGATGCACAAAAGGAGTGAGGAAATAATAACTAAGGATGCACAAAAGGAGTGAGGAAATAATAACTAAGGATGCACAAAAGGAGTGAGGAAATAATAACTAAGGATGCACAAAAGGAGTGAGGAAATAATAACTAAGGATGCACAAAAGGAGTGAGGAAATAATAACTAAGGATGCACAAAAGGAGTGAGGAAATAATAATAACTAAGGATGCACAAAAGGAGTGAGGAAATAATAATAACTAAGGATGCACAAAAGGAGTGAGGGAATAATAACTAAGGATGCACAAAAGGAGTGAGGAAATAATAATAACTAAGGATGCACAAAAGGAGTGAGGAAATAATAACTAAGGATGCACAAAAGGAGTGAGGAAATAATAACTAAGGATGCACAAAAGGAGTGAGGAAATAATAACTAAGGATGCACAAAAGAAGTGAGGAAATAATAATAACTAAGGATGCACAAAAGGAGTTAGGAAATAATAACTAAGGATGCACAAAAGGAGTGAGGAAATAATAACTAAGGATGCACAAAAGGAGTGAGGAAATAATAACTAAGGATGCACAAAAGGTGTGGAGAGGAAACGGTCAACACTACGCGGCAGAAAACGAGCCAAAGCCAAGGCGATGCACACAACTGGAAGGGTGAAACATCAGGAATAGGCTGGCCATGAGGGAATAGCCTGTAGAGTTTTAAGTACCGTATTTTTCGGACTATAAGTCGCAGTTTTTTTCATAGTTTGGCCGGGGGTGCGACTTATACTCAGGAGCGACTTATACTCCGAAAAATACGGTAGTCAAATGGATATCAGGTGGCTCCGCCCAGGTGGCTCTGCCCCGAGACCTAGAAAACAACTACTACGAGTACGATTTATCCAAAAAATTACTTAACCAAGCGTAACAGAGTAAAAGTAGCTTGTTACTACATGTTACACGCCCCCTATGCCCATACTTGCCAACCCTCCCGGAAGTTCCGGGAGACTCCCGAAATTCAGCGCCTCTCCCGAAAACCTCCCGGGACAAATTTTCTCCCGAAAATCTCCCGAAATTCAGGCGGAGCTGGAGGCCACGCCCCCTCCAGCTCCATGTGGACCTGAGTAATGTGTCACATTTTTGTGTTGATTTATTTCTTTTATTTTGTGGTTTGAATTCGTTTTTGGAGCTGTCATTCCACATTTATCAGTATTCACATTGGTCAGTAGGGGGCAGTGGGGCGTTTCTTCCCAATTGAATGCTATCACCTGCAGACCGGAAGTGTCTTGTCATTCTGATGAGCGCGACCAGTCTGTGAACAATTGAAACGTCCTGTGTGCTTTTTCCTCCTGTATAACAGGTTAGTTTTGGTGAATCAACTCACTGAATTATATCCATGTGATCTTTATAAGTTTAAGTACACATTCTGATGGTGGAGCCTAACTCTAAAGTGTTTGTGAGTTGTAGTTTGTATTTGTGAATGAATCCAGTGCACAGCTGCAGTAATCAATACAAAAAGGTGACGTGAGGGCGCAATGTTTATATAGGAACTTCTGATCCTAATTCAGACTCCCAAACTAGAGCTCCCGTTTTCTTATTGATTTTAAAATGTATATTTGTATAATGTGTGTGTTCTGAAATAGTGACAGAGAATATAGAACAAGGATGGACAATTCAACCCTTAACTCAACAATGAGTAGATGAGTGTTATGTGTGTGTATATGTGTAAATAAATGAACACTGAAATATATATGTGTGTGTAATAAAATATATACAGGTAAAAGCCAGTAAATTAGAATATTTTGAAAAACTTGAAGTGCTCTAAAACTTGAAGTGCTCTAAAACTTGCTGGTAGACGGCTGCGTTGACCCTGGATCTCAGGAAACAGAGTGGACCGACACCAGCAGATGACATGGCACCCCAAACCATCACCCAACCATGCAAATGTTGCATTTCCTTTGGAAATCGAGGTCCCAGAGTCTGGAGGAAGACAGGAGAGGCACAGGATCCACGTTGCCTGAAGTCTAGTGTAAAGTTTCCACCATCAGTGATGGTTTGGGGTGCCATGTCATCTGCTGGTGTCGGTCCACTCTGTTTCCTGAGATCCAGGGTCAACGCAGCCGTCTACCAGCAAGTTTTAGAGCACTTCATGCTTCCTGCTGCTGACCTGCTCTATGGAGATGGAGATTTCAAGTTCCAACAGGACTTGGCGCCTGCACACAGCGCAAAATCTACCCGTGCCTGGTTTACGGACCATGGTATTTCTGTTCTAAATTGGCCCGCCAACTCTCCTGACCTTAGCCCCATAGAAAATCTGTGGGGTATTGTGAAAAGGAAGATGCAGAATGCCAGACCCAAAAACGCAGAAGAGTTGAAGGCCACTATCAGAGCAACCTGGGCTCTCATAACACCTGAGCAGTGCCAGAAACTCATCGACTCCATGCCACGCCGCATTAACGCAGTAATTGAGGCAAAAGGAGCTCCAACCAAGTATTGAGTATTGTACATGCTCATATTTTTCATTTTCATACTTTTCAGTTGGCCAACATTTCTAAAAAAATCCCTTTTTTGTATTAGCCTTAAGTAATATTCTAATTTTGTGACACACGGAATTTGGGATTTTCATTTGTTGCCACTTCAAATCATCAAAATTAAATGAAATAAACATTTGAATGCATCAGTCTGTGTGCAATGAATAAATATAATGTACAAGTTACACCTTTTGAATGCAATTACTGAAATAAATCAAGTTTTTCAAAATATTCTAATTTACTGGCTTTTACCTGTGTGTATATATAGCTAGAATTCACTGAAAGTCAAGTATTTCTTATATATATATATCTTAAACACGCCCCCCACGCCACCCCCGAGCACGCCCCCACCTCCCGAAATCGGAGGTCTCAAGGTTGGCAAGTATGCCTATGCCCACCCCAGACTGGGCACCACCAGCTGTCGAAGGCCCGGGACGCCAAAATGGCTCCTCAGCTGCTCCCGCAGAGAAGCCCCGGCAAGCCGAGCAGCTGCCGGCGTGGAACTGGGCAAGGTCAGACGGACTCAAACGGACTTTTATTCCCTCTCATCCTGGCAGCTAAAAAAGACGGTGCATTGTTTTACCGGAGGGTCCTCGAACGCGTCACCGCGAATGTCACCCGCCTACCAAGTTCCGCTTAATCGCCGTTCTTCATGGAGGGATTAGCGCAAGTTCTAACGACATCACCCGCCCGAATTTCTGACTTCACAATCCGGTTACGTGGCGAGATGAGGCGCGGGCGGCTGATTTATCGTTGTCGCCGCCGACGCCGCCGCTCCCGTGGCGGTGTCTATTAAACCAATCAGGGGTGTCGATTTCGCCGAGCATGTGGCGTGGAGTCGTTTGGTGTCAATCGCTGTTCACGGATCTTCTGAGGGGTTAATCCAGCCGGCAGGTTGACTTGATTCACTTAGTGGATTAGAGGGAAACTTCTGCAGCTGTCAGGGGAACCGTGCAGAGGCGTGTCTGGAAACCAAATTAGGTTGCTTCCACCAAGTTTATTAAAGTACTGCCTCACTTACTTTTGCCCTACCGAATCGTTTTGTCTATATAATTCTTTAAATGTGTCTCACCATTTTCCCACACTTTTTAAATACTCGAGTATTCTCGCAGGCTTGAAAAATAAAAGCATGAAAAAAATAAATAATTTAGTGCTTTTAAAGGATTATTTAAAAAAAAAAAAAATTTTTTTTGATTCGGATTCATTTCGATGAATGCAGTAGGAAGGGGGCACATTTGAGGGGGTGCACTAATCACGTTAGCCACCAGATGGCAGTAGAGTGTGGAATATCTTAAAATGTGTTACAAGGCGATTCCATCATTTTTCCGCAAACTGCATTGCAAAATTATTAACCCCTCCCCCTCTTCCTCTCACACGAGATACACCCAGGAATCCGTTCCCTACTGTAAGCCGCACCCACTAAATTTTAGAGGGAAAAAAAAACCTTGTTCCATATATAAGCCGCCGATATATACGTTGTGAAATGAGTTAAATATTCTGTAAATGTATATTTACACGCCTTAATAGTTTCCCAACGGTGTCTGTAACAGGGCAGTAAAACGGTTGATCAAACAAAACAGAAGTCAGCTCTACCATCAGCTAAGCAGACTCATTAACTCCACGTTGACGTTTTTTGGTGAATTTACTGAGGGACTTGTGAAACTGAAACGATACAAAAAGAATGGGGTTTGTAAGTTAATAATATCAATCAATCAATCAATCAATGTTTATTTATATAGCCCTAAATCACAAGTGTCTCAAAGGGCTGCACAAGCCACAACGACATCCTCGGTATAGCCCACATAAGGGCAAGGAAAAACTCACCCCAGTGGGACGTCGATGTGAATGACTATGAGAAACCTTGGAGAGGACCGCATATGTGGGTAACCCCCCCCTCTAGGGAGACCGAATGCAATGGATGTCGAGTGGGTCTAACATAATATTGTGAGAGTCCAGTCCAATAATACTAACACAGACACTCGTAAAAGTGTTAGCATGTTAGCTAATGCTAACGACGCTAGCTGCGTTACATTAAGATAGCACGTACAAATTTGCATGTAAAGACTCCTACAGGCATCACACATGGGACGGTTTAGTAAGTAAGAATTGTTTTAGTTATATTGTAAAACTTACAAACGGTGATGAATGAAGAATCCATAGGGGTAGAAACGCTATGAACGGCTCCAGTTGTTGAAAGGAAGGAGCGAATTCGTCCAAAAGATGGCGCCATAGCACAAATAATTAAAAAAAAAGTGTTCTTTGTCTCTTTGTTTTTGTTTGTTTTTCTGCAATTGTATGGGCGTCAGCCAAAAAAAAAAAATCCATAAATTCGCTGCTCTGTTTTATAGGCCACAGGGTTGAAAATAAAGTAGCAGCTTATAGTCTGCAATTAATAGTGACTAGTCCAGTGGTGTCAAGTGTGGCATGCCAGCCTAGGTCCACGAGACATGAGTTCGACAAATTCTTTCAAATTTATTTTAAATACCAGGCGGTCTCTGAATGCCACATGTTTACTGCCATGTTGTGGACAATGTGAGTAAATAAAATCAATTACCCTTGAAAGTTCTTAGGAATAATAGCACAGCATCCAAACAACCTTCCCTAGTCATGGTATCAAAAAAAAATGCAACTAACATAAAGGTTACCACACATGGTGACACATAACACAACCTGATCACTGAACATTGTGGACATTATGAAAAATGTCCACATACCATAAAAAAAAAAAATCTAAATCAACACCCAATTCAATCCATTACAGTGCATGATGGGAAAAATGCAAAACACTCTCTCCACACTTATCCATGTTTGGTGCATTTTAGCTGCTAATATCCGATTGATTACGAAACTTTAAGGAGGTCGTCACGGAAGTAAACAAGGAAGGAGTCAAACTTTCACATGCATATATATAGATATATATATATATATATATATATATATATATATATATATATATATATACACACACATGTACATACACATTCACTGTACAAACATACATATACACATACATGTATATATACATTCACTGTGCAAACATATATATACACATACATGTACATATACATTCACTGTACAAACATATATATATATATATATATATATATATATATATATATATATACACACACATACATGTACATATACATTCACTGTACAAACATATATATATATATATATATTTATATATATATATACACACACATACATGTACATATACATTCACTGTACAAACATATATATATATATATATATATATATATATATATATATATATATATATATATATAAGTACATATACATACATATAATCACAATCATCAAACATATATTAACGTTTTTGCCCTAGGGGAAACCGGGTAACACATAGCACACTGACAAAGCTTAACCTATCGTAACTATAACAATCTACAAGGTTAATATAGTTATCTTGTCTTTCTTCCCCTCCATTTATCTGCTTTCTTTTGTATTTCAAGTTATCATTACATATATGTATTGTTGCATTTGAAACAATTGTATTTTTGATAATAATTATTATTATTCATTATCAATAGCGCTATTTCTATTGGTATTTGTACTGCTACATTTGTAGTGTAATAATGCTCATTGTCATTTTTGTATTATTTGTTTCATTAACTGCTTCTTTCCTATCACTTTTACCATCATATTTGTACATATCCTATTTGCTGATGTTGTTCTATTGTTGCTGTTGTTGTTGTTGTTGTTATTGTTGTGTTTGTTGATGTTGATAATAATATAAATCAATTTATTTATAAACCCGCTCCCAGTCTGTGGAACCTGACCACCTGAGGGTACCACAGACTGTGGATGCTTTTAAAAAAAAAGGCTTATAAACCCTTCTTTTAAAAAAGCCCTTTTTTAGATATATGCATACTAGTTTTAGCTATTTGGCTGTTCTAGTTTTTATTTTATTTTATTTTTTATTTTATTTTATTTTTTTAAAACACTGTAGAACTTTGAGGTTGTCTACTCAATGTAAAGTGCTTTTTACAAATAAAATCTATTATTATTATTATTATTATTTAATAAAGTCAATTACAAATAAGGCAACAAGAGAAGTATCCCACACTTCTCTTTTGTAAAGTAAATTTGTACAGCCGATATGGGCATCTACATCAACAATATGATTTGCCTCAGTTGAACAGGACAAAAAAATAAATAAAAAATAAAATAAAAAAATAAAAAATAAAATATATATATATATTTAATTTTACTACAATTAATTTATACTTACAAAATGTTTTGGAGGTTTTTTCGAGCGGAATAGAGCGAATTCCATTGCCTCCATTGTTAGCTGACTTTTGCTAACAATTATTTATGATTTAGAATGCATAAGAATAAGAAAAAAACATGTGTGTTCTTGTGACTGATGGGCCTTTGATTGCCCTTTAATGCAACTTGTCAAACAATGATAACATTCATAGAATCACGAGTTGATTCCAAAAGTGAAGCCTCAAAATATTGGCATTTTTGCTGTAAATGTCTGCAAAAGCTGCCACGATTTCAGTCATTTCAGTACCGCACCAATGAGAAAAGAAGCGTGCAAAATCCTGTTTTTTTGGTATGACGAATGCTTTGGACTGACAGACCTGCGTCTCGACGAGCCCTCAGTGGACGCACTTATTTCCTAATAATCCTCCGCAGGTCACTTGAGCGATTTCAACAAGTCATTCCCAGCCCGTCGCCCGCTAAAAGGGTGTTTCCTGACGGGCGAGGTCGCCTTACGTCTCCGCGTTCAGCTTTTAAGGCCACACGGCTTTAGGTTGAGACTTTATTGGCGTTTGTATAGTGTTTCACGCCGCAGCCCGAGCAGCGTTTGGCCGGCGGGGGCCGCGTTCAGGAAAAAAGGGGCTGATGTATTTTGATAGCGGTGAGAGTTGAGGGGCTGTCAAGGCGGCGGCCTGAGGGAAGCTCACCTCTTGCATTTCTCAGGCGTTGCGTCAACTTCTGCCAGGCAACAAAAGACTCCGTCTTCCCAATTATGGTTATTAACATGGCCGGAAGGCACGGCGGCGATTAGAAAGGTGACTGAGTTGAAGAGGCGAGGAATTTAGATCTCATCCAATGAATCAAAGTCAACGTAGATTTAGCAGCTTCAAAGGGTAGAAACGTCGGAGGTGTCAAATCTGCCCCCAAAAAACAAAACATCTGTCGTTCACGTGTGGAAATTTTTTTGGAATAAGCGCACAGGAATGAAAGAAAAAGACATTTGGCATCAAATAAGAATTTCACCTGTGGTGTGCGTTATTGCAGGGGTTCTGAACCGACTTTTCCAAGACAGAGGGGGGACACTGAAGTAGGGTTGTACGGTATACCGGTATTAGTATAGCACCACCATACTAATGAATCATATTCGGTACTATACCGCCTCTAAAAAGTCCCCACCGCCCCCCCAAAAAAAAACATTGTATAGGACTTAAAAGTGGACAATAGATGGCAGTAAAATCTCATTGTCAATTTTTTGTACTGCTTTATCTAGGGCTGTCAAATGTAATGCATTAATTAATGCGATTAATCACAAGAAAATATGGTATTAATCGTGCACGTACGCAGACGAATCACGCATTTTTGATGGAATGTGTGAGTGAGTGAGGAGATTGACAGGTGTGCTCGGTGGTAAATTTCACCCCAAAATGCATCCGGGTGGGGCTTTAGATAAAACTGTTACCGACGGCCGACGTGGAGGCGGTGGCATCTGTAGTGGAACCACCGGTGGCAAAGCTGGAAGTAGTATCTTCAGCGCACTCACGGGAGATTATGTCCTGAGCGGTTCCACGGAAGGCTGAGCTGGTGACGACAGCCGTAGTAGAACCCCTCTCAAGAAGCGGATTCCAGAAGCTCACTCTGGCCGGAGGAGAGAACTGTTAATAGAAGCCACCAGAAGGAGGGACATAGATATGTCCTGTGCTCTCTCCCAAAATGACTTCAGAATTGACAGCGCGGTGGGTTGCAGAGGATCCGCCATAGACCTAAGAGGAGGCAGAGTCTCCGGCTGGCGATGCGCAGTAACGGAAAGAAGTCGGGTCCCAGGAAGCCAGGGTCTAGCACAGATTGAGCTTGAATTTAGGAGGCCGATGGGCATGCTTCAGCAGGGTTTGGGCTTTGGACAGCGCAAGGGCAGGAACAGGCGTTGGGAAGACGAGGCAAAGGTGCCGGCAACTTAGGAAAGCCGAGCGGCAGGCACAGACACAGCTCAGGCTTTGGAAAGCGCAGGGGCAGGAACAGGCAAAGCTCAGGCTCAGGGAAGCCGAGGGGCGGGTGCCAGTGGAGCTTGGGCTTTGGAAAGCCAGGGAGCCGGCACCGGCGGAGCTTGGGGAAGTGGGAGCGAGCTAAGCTTGGGGTGAAACCGCACAAATACGGCCTCCAACTCCTCTAGGAAATGTCCGGTCCAAAACGCTGGTGCCACGTCGTCCATGGGTCTTCCCACGAGGTCACTCACTGGTTGGATGATTCTGTTCCAAACGGGCATCGCTGTGGTAGAAATGGAGACAGGAGATGACGTGCAGGTAAGAATAGTCTTTAATTGTCGCAAGTTGTACATCAGGGAAGTGCACAAAACATAAGCAAGCTTGTCAAGCCAAGCAAGCAGGATATCAAAGGTAACAATTACAATCATTCAGCCCTGTCTGAAGGGTTGGCAAACAGAGAAGCCTGATTGGCAACCCTGAACCCGGTTTTACAATCAGAAACAGTTGAGGGAGAGGAGTGGAGGGACCAAACAAAACAGAAAATAAGGAAACACAAGATTCGGTCAAACATAATGTAACAGATTGTAACTTGCTTTATTTAAAGTTGTCACACTGCTCTTTTAAAACGTGTTAAATAAATATAAATAAGGTGACATCCGTGCAATTGCTCCCTTTCATTTAGCTCGCAAAGCTCATTGGGGAGTAGAAGAAAAGTGCCCCGCAGGTTTTTCTGTCTCCACATTCCTCTCACACTAAAGCCGGAGTGTCAGCGCTCGGACAAACGCAAACATCCGCTCGCACGTCTCACCAACAACACAATGCGCTTCTGTGAGTCATGGGACTGCAAACCTTTCTGTTCACCATCCAGAAGTCAGCAGGGACACCAATTCATCGAACGATTCAAATTACATCTGGAAGTTCTTTCAACTTTCATTGGAAGTCGTGTTTGACAAAGATAATCTGATGGAAGAATCCGTTCCGATAGAATGCTGCATTAACCTTTTCCACAAGGAGTTTTATTCCTCAACAAACACTTCATAAAGTTGATATTTAATCCTTGTTATCATGCTTTACTGTCTTCCAGGCTTGCAATTTGAATAAGATATTTTCATAATACACAGAGACAAATCATAGGTCTGTCCTATTCAATACATACTTTGACTCCATCTCACCAATCAAACGCAGCTTGGCAGTTACATGACCGCATTCCGACTATACACTGGAAAAAGTGACATGGCATCACAACTCTTCAATATTACAATTACATCTATCCATCCATCCATCCATCTATCCATTTTCTTCCGCTTTTCCGAGGTCAGGTTGTGGCGATAGCAGCCTAAGTAGAGAAGCCCTGACTTCCCTCTCCCCAGCCACTTCGTCCAGCTCTTCCCGGGGGATCCCAAGGTGCTCCCAGGCCAACCGGGAGACATAGTCTTCCCAACGTGTCCTGGGTCTTCCCCGTGGCCTCCTATCGGTCGGACGTGCCCTAAACACCTCCCTAGGGAAGCGTTTGGGTGGCATCCCGACCAGATGCCCAAACCACCTCATCTGGCTCATCTCAATGTGGAGGAGGAGCGGCTTTACTTTGAGCTCCCCCCGGATGACAGAGCTACTCACCCTATCTCTAAGGGAGAGCCCCGCCACCCGGCGGAGGAAACTAATTTCAGCCCCTTGTACCCGTGATCTTGTCCTTTTGGTCATAACCCAAAGCTCATGATCATAGGTGAGGATGGGAACGTAGATCGACCGGTCAATGGAGAGCTTTACCTTCCGGCTCAGCTCCTTCTTCACCACAACGGATCGATACAGCGTCCGCATTACTGAAGACGCCGCACCGATCCGCCTGTCGATCTCACGATCCACTCTTCCCTCACTCGTGAGCTTGAACTCCTCCACATGTGGCATGGAACACATGGAACCAGTTCTCTCGAGAGGGGCTGGACTATCTTCCACTCTGGCGTTGCACACAGTTACACTATGAGCTTTGGGTTATGACCGAAAGGACAAGATCACGGGTACAAGGGGCTGAAATTAGTTTCCTCCGCCGGGTGGCGGGGCTCTCCCTTAGAGATAGGGTGAGTAGCTCTGTCATCCGGGGGGAGCTCAAAGTAAAGCCGCTCCTCCTCCACATCGAGAGGAGCCAGATGAGGTGGTTCGGGCATCTGGTCAGGATGCCACCCGAACGCCTCCCCTCGACCCGACCTCGGTAAAGCGGAAGAAAATTGACGGATGGATGGATAGATGTAATTGTAACATTGAAGAGTTGTGATCGATACAGCGTCCGCATTACTGAAGACGCCGCACCGATACGCCTGTCGATCTCACGATCCACTCTTCCCTCACTCGTGAGCTTGAACTCCTCCACATGTGGCATGGAACACATGGAACCAGTTCTCTCGAGAGGGGCTGGACTCTCTTCCACTCTGGCGTTGCACGCAGTTACACTTACCAAAGTATGACAAAGAACATTTTAAATCTTTATGTGTGTCAGTAGAAACTAGGGCTGCGAATCTTTGGGCACCACACGATTCGATTCTTGTGGGTAACAATTCCATTCAGAATCGATTCTAGCGTTAAAAGTCATGTTTGATCGTCTCACTGCTGCTTTCCAGGCTCTTTATCAGCTCACAAACCCGACTTTCTTCGGCTTTGCTTTCACGCTGCACACTAAAAAATCCTGAGCTATTTTGTGACCAAATTTATGAGTTGCGAGTGTTTGGTATGTACATGAAAATATTTGAGCATGCTGTAGAGAACTACTAATTTCATGATCCGTTATGTTTGTTTAGTATTTGACTCCCGCAGTTCCTGTTTTGAGCACCCCTGGGTTTGTGTTTCAGTTGCCATGACTGCAGATTGTTTTCACCTGCCTCCGATTGGTATTCAGGACGCTCACCTGCTCCTGGGCACTAATCAGAAAGCTACTTATTCCCTGCTTTTCGCCACACTCAGTCTGGCTTTCTTATTTGCTTCCACGCAACAGTTACAGCGGCTACTAATTTGATTCCTGAGCTAAGCTTTGCCTTTTTGTTTGCCTGTTTACATGCTAAGCTTTTCTTGTTTGCTATTCCGTTAGCTTTCCGATCTATCGGCACGCTGGTGCTCTTTTGTTTGTATTCCGCATGATTTACGGACAATAAATAATTTCTTTACCTGTATCTCTCCTCTGGAGTCCCGTCGGCATCCTGGGAGAACGATCCACGCAGTAAAATGCGACCCCCGCCGTTACAACTATGACCATACACGGCAATTCTTGTAAAAAAAAAAAATCACTCATATCTTGCTTTTGAGTATATTTTAAAGGAATAAAAATAATTTTGATCAGTAGCTGGGAAGGAGTAAATATGCGCAACCCAATAGTTGGGTTTGGAATAATCCAACATTGTAGTGAGCATAACCTAACTTTTGAGTTAAATGAATTCAACCCACACACACTCCTCAGCCTTCCCGGTAAGGTCTATTCAGGTGTACTGGAGAGGAGGCTACGCCGGATAGTCGAACCTCGGATTCAGGAGGAACAGTGTGGTTTTCGTCCTGGTCGTGGAACTGTGGACCAGCTCTATACTCTCGGCAGGGTCCTTGAGGGTGCATGGGAGTTTGCCCAACCAGTCTACATGTGTTTTGTGGACTTGGAGAAGGCAGTCGACCGTGTTCCTCGGGAAGTCCTGTGGGGAGTGCTCAGAGAGTATGGGGTATCGGACTGTCTGATTGTGGCAGTCCGCTCCCTGTATGATCAGTGTCAGAGCTTGATCCGCATTGTCGGTAGTAAGTCGGACACGTTTCCAGTGAGGGTTGGACTCCGCCAAGGCTGCCCTTTGTCACCGATTCTGTTCATAACTTTTATGGACAGAATTTCTAGGCGCAGTCAAGGCGTTGAGGGAATCTGGTTTGGTGGCTGCAGGATTAGGTCTCTGCTTTTTGCAGATGATGTGGTCCTGATGGCTTCATCTGGCCAGGATCTTCAGCTCTCACTGGATCGGTTCGCAGCTGAGTGTGAAGCGACTGGGATGAGAATCAGCACCTCCAAGTCCGAGTCCATGGTTCTCGCCCGGAAAAGGGTGGAGTGCCATCTCCGGGTTGGGGAGGAGATCTTGCCCCAAGTGGAGGAGTTCAAGTACCTCGGAGTCTTGTTCACGAGTGTGGGAAGAGTGGATTGTGAGATCGACAGGCGGATCGGTGCGGCGTCTTCAGTAATGCGGACGCTGTATCGATCCGTTGTGGTGAAGAAGGAGCTGAGCCGGAAGGCAAAGCTCTCAATTTACCGGTCGATCTACGTTCCCATCCTCACCTATGGTCATGAGCTTTGGGTTATGACCGAAAGGACAAGATCACAGGTACAAGCGGCCAAAAAGAGTTTACTCCGCCGGGTGGCGGGGCTCTCCATTAGAGATAGGGTGAGAAGCTTTGCCATCCGGGAGGAGCTCAAAGTAAAGCCGCTGCTCCTCCACATCGAGAGGAGCCAGATGAGGTGGTTCGGGCATCTGGTCAGGATGCCACCCGAACGCCTCCCGAGGGAGGTGTTTAGGGCACGTCCGACCGGTAGGAGGCCGCGGGGAAGACCCAGGACACGTTGGGAAGACTATGTCTCCCGGCTGGCCTGGGAACGCCTCGGTGTCCCGCAGGAAGAGCTGGACGAAGTGGCTGGGGAGAGGGAAGTCTGGGCTTCCCTGCTTAGGCTGCTGCCCCCGCGACCCGACCTCTGATAAGCGGAAGAAGATGGATGGATGGATGGATGGAATTCAACCCAATAGTTGGGTTATGAATCAAGCAACATTCAGTCAGCATAACCCAACTTTTGGGTTTAATAATTTAACCCAATAGTTTGGTTGGGAATACCCCATTATTAAGTTATCATAACTCAACGTTTTGGTTAAATAATTCATCGCAAAAATTGGGTTGAAAAAATTAACCCAAAATGTTGAGTTAAAATAACTCAAATAAGGGGTTCGTGCTTTTTTGAACCAGCAGTTGGGTTAAAATTGGGTTATTTTATAACCCAACATTTTTTAAGTGTGTGGAAATAAGAAAAAACCCCTTATTTCCCCTGAAGTCGATAATGCTAATGAGGCCGCTCCTTCCCGCCATGTTTTCAACTTGTTAAAAATAAAAAATATACGTAACTAAAGAGTCTATGTTCATAAGCGATTCCAAGTCCAGCAAAACCCATAATGCAATGCGTTTTCTCGTCACACTTTCAAGCCCTATACCCAGCTGGTACAAGACATTCAAATAACGTTGAGAACTTGTTGAATTAGGTCCTGACCTTGAGCAACTCAAAGATAGCGTTAAAACAACATGCTTTTTGATGACGTTTATTCAATGTGGGGTCCTGACGTTGATTTGACCATTGAAATTTGGTCATTTCCCAACCAAAATTTTACAACACAAACACAACGTTGAAACAACATACTTGTTGACGACGTTTAATCAATGTCGGATCCTGACGTTGATTTGTCCATTAAAATGTGGTAATTTTCCTACCCAAATTCTACAATACAAATACAACATTGAATCAACATTCTTTTTGACGACATTTAATCAATTGTTGAGTCCTGACGTTGATTTGACCATTGAAATTTGGTCATTTCCCAACCAAAATTTTACAACACAAACACAACATTAAAACAACATACTTGTTGACGACGTTTAATCAATGTCGGATCCTGACGTTGATTTGTCCATTAAAATTTGGTAATTTCCCTACCCAAATTCTACAATACAATACAACATTGAATCAACCTTCTTTTTGACGACGTTTAATCAATGTTGAGTCCTGACGTTGATTTGACCATTGAAATTTGGTCATTTCCCAACCAAAATTTTACAACACAAACACAACATTAAAACAACATACTTTTTGACGACATTTAATCAATGTTGGGTTCTGACGTTGAATTGACCATTGAAATTTGGTAATTTTTCCAACTAAAATTTTGCAACACAAATACAACGTTGAAACAACATACTTGTTGACAACGTTTAATCAATGTTGGGTCCTGATGTTGATTTGACCTTTGAAATTAGGTAATTTCCCAACCAAAATTTTACAACACAAACACGACGTTAAAACAACATACTTTTTGACGACATTTAATCAATGTTGGATCCTGACGTTGATTTGTCCATTGAAATTTGGTAATTTCCCTACCCAAATTCTACAATACAAATACAACATTGAATCAACCTTCTTTTTGACGACGTTTAATCAATGTTGAGTCCTGACGTTGATTTGACCATTGAAATTTGGTCATTTCCCAACCAAAATTTTACAACACAAACACAACGTTAAAACAACATACTTTTTGACGACATTTAATCAATATTGGGTTCTGACGTTGAATTGACCATTGAAATTTGGTCATTTTTCCAACCAAAATTTTGCAACGCAAATACAACGTTGAAACAACATGCTTTTTGACGACGTTTAATCAATGTTGGGTCCTGACGTTGATTTGACCATTGAAATTTTGGTCATTTTCCAAACAACATTCTAGAACACAAATACTAATTTGAAACAACATGCTTTTTGACAACGTTTAATCAATGTTGGGTTATGATGTGATTTTACCATTGAGTTATGGTCATTTTTCCAAACAATATTCTACAACACAAATACAACATTGAAACAACATACTTGTTGACAACGTTTAATCAATGTCGGGTCCTGACGTTGATTTGACCATTGAAATTTGGTCATTTCCCAACCAACAAGGTCGATCCAACGTTAGACATCGACGTTGTCTCAACTTACAAATACAACTATTTTGCAACGTTGTTTCAACGTCAGTTTTAAACAGAGGTGGGTAGTAACGCGCTACATTTACTCCGTTACATCTACTTGAGTAACTTTTGGGATAAATTGTACTTCTAAGAGTAGTTTTAATGCAACTTACTTTTACTTTTACTTGAGTATATTTATAGAGAAGAAACGCTACTTTTACTCCGCTACTTTTATCTACATTCAGCTCGCTACTCGCTACTAATTTTTATCGATCTGTTAATGCACGCTTTGTTTGTTTTGGTCTGTCAGACAGACCTTCAAAGTGCCTGCGTTTCAACAAATACAGTCACTGGTGACGTTTCACTCCGTTCCACCAATAAAATGCAGTCACTAGTGACGTTTGACTCCGTTCCACCAATCAGATGCAGTCACTGGTGACGTTGGACCAATCAAACAGAGCCAGGCGGTCACATGACCTGACTTAAACAAGTTGACAAACTTATTGGGGTGTTACCATTTAGTGGTCAATTGTACGGAATATATACTGTACTGTGCAATCTACTAATACAAGTTCCAATCAATCAATCAAAAGTGTGAAGGAAAAAAGACACTTTTTTATTTCAAACGTACATCCCGTCACAAGCCTAAAGACTGACTGCACAGTTCCTGTCTTCACAATAAAAGTGCCGCTCCATCGCGCCTGCGCTTTCAAAATAAGAGTCTCCGAAAGCCAGCGCAAACAAGCTAGCAAGCTACGGAATTTGCCGCCAATGTATTTCTTGTAAAGTGTATAAAAACGAATATGGAAGCTGGACATATAAGATGCCAAAAACCAACCACTTTCATGTGGTATTAGACAGAAAGGAGGAACTTTTTTTCTCCTGCATTTGAAAACGTGGACGTTAAGCACTGCTGTCTGATTCCAATCAATGCAAGTCATCAGAATCAGGTAATACACCAACTTATATTCTTGTCAACATGAAAGAAAGGAATCTATATGTGTTAAACATGCATGTATATTCATTAAAACACCTTTAACATGTAAACAAAAACGGCAAAATAAATAAATATAAATGATATACTGTATATATCAATGTATGTGTATATATGTATGTATATATATATATATATATATATATATATATATATATATATATATATATATATATATATATATATATATATATATATATGATATGTGTGTGTATGTTACTCATCAGTTACTCAGTACTTGAGTAGTTTTTTCACAACATACTTTTTACTTTTACTCAAGTAAATATTTGGGTGACTACTAATTACTTTTACTTGAGTAATAAATCTCTAAAGTAACAGTACTCTTACTTGAGTACAATTTCTGGCTACTCTACCCACCTCTGGTTTTAAAGGACATGTACAAATAATCAACGTTGTATCAATGTCTTGGGGGCAAGTATTATACTTGATCTTTTTAAAATGTTTTCAATTACAAACACATTAGGGTGCTTTCAAAATGAAATAGAATTTTCATACAAAAACAAAACCTGTTAATGAAAGTAAAAGTAAATATAAGACAACAACAATAGACAAGACAAAAGGAAACAAAACAAAAATACAGAAAAAATGGGAAAAAAAACAATTTAAATTCCTCCAATAAAGGTAATAGTTTAGGGCTTATGTTCTAAGATTTAATGAATAGTTAGAATTGTTTTTGTAAAGTTATACTTTGTCATATTTTCTGGTTTTGCAGTGCTGCCATCTAGCTGGAGGCTTGTGTATCGTTCAAGAATGAACCTCCGATCTTACATGTTTAACATTCCAATTATGCTTATCTATTTTCCAGCTTGACGGACTGGGAATTATTGCGCGATCACTCGAAGTCCCAGTTGCATATTTGACCAAACACAATAAACAGAACATTGCTTTTCCTTGTAGTTTGTTACAGATTGCTTAGTTGACATTAAAGAGGACCGCTGACTGATATGAGCATCACAATGAGACTTTGTGTGGATTGTGTTGGCGGATTTCATTCGGGAATATGTGCATAACTCAGTTTGTCAGGTGGAGTGATTTGTGCAGGAAAATGTCTCCCTGGTACTACCAGGACCTCTCGCCGGAGACAAAACAATTGAGTCAGAGCACGCTAAAAAGCATTCCTGCTGAAAAAAAGGAAATAAGCAAAGATTTCGAAAGTGGCCGGCTCTCTGATGGAATAACGCCACCCCGGCCCATCGCACTCTCGGCGCATTATCCACAAATGTAACCAGAAAGCTTTGGTTCCCGCTTAGAAAAGGTATCTCGTATTACCGTAGATCAGTTACAGTTCAGGCGTTTTTTCACAGTATGACCAAAGTGCTATCCACGAGGCTCTACTAACCTAACGGTTTGAAGTTGTCAGGGTGTGACGTCTACCAAACGTACACATGGTCCGGCTATCTTGACTGGTCTCAGAATCAGAATCAGAAATACTTTAAAAAATCTCTGAGGGGAAATAAAAGATTTCCAGCACAATCCCATTCAAGATCAGACAAACAAGAACAAGATCGCTGACGGGTCTGCCAACATCTGGCACACCTTACAAAAAAGGTGAGAAACAGGTAAAATCAGTCTAAGCCTGGGCCCCTGGAGAGGGGGGTTCAGACTGAGGCCAAGGGAAACAAATCCTCATAGCCATAGCACACATAATCATGTGTGTAAGAAGGAAACATCAAAGCACACAAAGGACATGAAAGACATTAAAAAAGCAGAGCTGATGCAACCAGCCACTAATGTAAAACAACAAAACAAAACAAAAAAAACATACACACTGTGGTGGCCTCTGCGGTGTTTCATGCCATTGTCTGCCGGGGTGGGGGGGAGCATGGCCAGAGACAGGAGCAGACCCAACAAAGCAACCAAGAGAGCCAAATCCACCCTGGGCCGCCCGTTAACTCTCGGCCAGTGTCCAGTCCGCGAGGATACGTCCAAGGAGACCGAGGTGTCCGAAACCTGCTCATTCAGCCAAGACACCGCGAAGCTTGTCCGTCCCGGCCTTGCCTCTTCATCCGCATCTCCTCTAGTCTCTCCAAACGGACTCTGGTGTGGCAGAGACCCAGCAGCTGGTCTCCATTGCCAAAAAGGCTCCCGGGAGGCAGATCCAGAAGTTCACAAAAAAGCACCGCAGAAGTCACGAAAGTGCCACCCCTTGTCGCACAGTCCCGAAGGGTACCGGACCAAAAGGCCAAAAAAACCCCAGAAAACAAGAGGGAAGCATCCGGAAAACAAAAGGATGACACAAGAGAACAGAGCTCCTGCCAACAGCAGCACCATCTTGGGAAAAAAATGACTTTGCTGTTGACATGCTACTGAGTAGCATTAGCGATTTTACATGGCGGTATTAACACCTCTAAATGGGGTTATACAAACTACAACAGAGACGCGCGTTACAATCAAACAGCCGGTGCGTAATACGTACAATACTTACAGTATTCACACTTTTCAGGGCCCAACAAAAAACCCACTTGGCATCTATTGTCTTGGACTTGCAACTGTAATTGCAACTTAACCTCTTAAGGCCCAAGTTTGTTTACATGCTTTTTTTTAATTCTCTTTGCTATTTGGGCTTATTGGACCCTCATTAGAATAAAAACTAACAATCATCTTTTGATATGATGTACTTAGTCCATAAGTACACAAATGTGTACTTCATGTTTAGTGACATGCTAATTCTTATTTTTACCCTTTTTTTCCCCAAATTCCATTGTATGTTATACTCTTCTGACACCACTAGATGGCAGTATAAGTGTCCACATATGTGGCCATAAGACCCCAATTCAGTAGTGTACGCAATTTTGGAAATAAGAGCTAAAAGGTGCTGTCCACGCTTGTGGCCACTAAGACTTTAGAGGTTGTCCGACTTGCATATAAGACTATTATGATAATAATACAAGAGATGACAACCGGACAGTAGTTGGCATAATCGGCTTATTTTAAAATGTTGCAAAAAAAATTACATTTTATTATTAAAACAATCAATATTTTTTAACCCACACAAAAGTACCGATAATTGGTATAGTTGAGTACCTGTATGGAGTCCAAGGTACCTGCAAATTGGTGCAGTATCGGTTAAAATGAGCTTTCTTTTAGATTGTGAGCTAACATTAAGAGTTGCTTTGAAGGGATTAATTCAAATACATTTTTAATATTGATAAAAGATATGACTATTTCAAGTTACGAACTTCGTCACAGAGCTAATTAAACACATAAACATGTTAGTTGTGGCTTGTGCAGCCCTTTGAGACACTTGTGATTTAGGGCTATTTAAATAAACTGATTGAGTTTACATTGAGTTTTCTCTGTCAGTAATATTGCAGCGTATGCAAATATATATGTCTAAAGAACATATTTTTAAAAATACATTCTTAGAAATATTTAATCAATTACGAATCACAGTAAACAAGGACCGTGATTAAGACAGTAAACACAATTTTTCGGGACCCGAGAGTATAGTTTGATCTTTTAAAAAAGCGTTTTTTTCACTTTTTCCAGGAGATAAGCGAGTTAGCAACACACAAGTTAGGGATTGTAAGAAACATTCAGGAAATAGAGAAAAAGGAACAAGTGATTACATTTTGGGGGTTTTTCAAATAATTTATACTAGGCTACCTTAGGCTTAGTGGTTAAAGTGTCCGCCCTGAGATCGGTAGGTTGTGAGTTCAAACCCCGGCCCAGTCATACCAAAGACTATAAAAATGTGACCCATTACCTCCCTGCTTGGCACTCAGCATCAAGGGTTGAAATTGGGGGTTAAATCACCAAAAATTATTCCCGGGCGTGTTCACCGCTGCTGCTCACTGCTCCCCTCACCTCCCAAGGAGTGATCAAGGGTGATGGGTCAAATGCAGAGAATAATTTCGCCACACCTTCAACTTTATTCACGTTATAAGGCTGAACTTGCATGCTCGCCGCCTGGCCTCCACCCCCAGAGACAAAGAGTGGAAGACTGACAGGAGGTTCCACTCTGTTTATTTTATCTCGCCGCAGAATAAAAGAGCCCAGATGCTGACACCGAAGCAAAGTGTGAACCCTCTTACATTTTATAAGCGCCAGATGAACAAAACAAACACAATTGCATTCACCCTTCCAGTCATTACCTCCACCCGGAGGTTATGTATTCACTGGGGTGAGTTTGTCTGCGAGCTTGTTAGTTAGCAACGTAGCTTTAAAAAAAATTTTGGAGCAACTTTCAGGACATGTCAGAAATTGGATAAGCAATATTTGATTACATTTTGGGTAGAGATGTCCAATAATGGCTTTTTTGCCGATATCCGATATTGTCCAACTCTTAATTACCGATTCCGATATCAACCGATACCAATATATGCAGTCGTTGTTTATGCCTAATTTTGTTGTGATGCCCCGCTGGATGCATTAAACAATGTAACGAGGTTTTCCAAAATAAATCAGCTCAAGTTATGGAAAAAAATGCCAACATGGCACTGCCATATTTATTATTGAAGTCACAAAGTGCATTATTTTTTTTAAACATGCCTCAAAACAGCAGCTTGGAATTTGGGACATGCTCTCCCTGATAGAGCATGAGGAGGTGGAGGATGGGGGTGTATATTGTAGCGTCCCGGAAGAGCTAGTGCTGCAAGGGCTTCTGGGTATTTGTTCTGTTGTGTTTATGTTGTGTTACGGTGCGGGTGTTCTCCCGAAATGTGTTTGCCATTCTTGTTTGGTGTGGGTTCACAGTGTGGCGCATATTTGTAACAGTGTTAAAGTTGTTTATATGGTCACCCTCAGTGTGACCTGTGTGTGTGAAAAGCCGTAGATATTATGTGACTGGGCCGGCACGCAAAGGCAGTGCCTTTAAGATTTATTGGCGCTTTGTACTTCTCTCTACGTCCGTGTACCACTCCGTACAGCGGCGTTTTAAAAAGTCATACATTTCACTTTTTGAAACCGATACCGATCATTTTGAAACCGATACCGATAATTTCCGATATTACATTTTAAAGCATTTATCGGCCGATAATATTGGACTGCCGATATTATCGGACATCCCTGATTTTGGGGGTTGATCGGGATCACGGAAAAAATCCAGGATTTTTTTTTAAAGGATTACCCTATTTTCCGGATAGTGGAGCGCACTGGAATATAAGCCACACCCAATAAATTGTATAACAAAAAAAAATGTTTCCGTATATAAGCCGCAGGTGTTTACATTGTGAAATTAGTTATTTACAAAGGAATATTTTGTAAATGTTTATTTACATACCTTAATTGTTTCCAAACAGTGTCTGTAACACGGCAGTAAAACGGCTGATCAAACAAAAAAGAAGTCATCGTCATGGACCCACTAGCTGTGGAAACTCGCTCTCCAATCAGCTAAACATACCCAATAACTCCACGGTGACGTTTTGGTGTAATTACGAAACCGAAACAATACAAAAAGAATGCCATTGTAAGTTCGTAATATTAACACTTGTAAACGTGTTAGCATATTAGCTAATGCTAACGACACTAGCTTGAGTACATTACGGTAGCAGGTACAAATATGCATGATAACACTCCTAAAGACATCGCACATGGGACGGTTTAGTAAGTAACAATTGTTTTAGTTATATTGTTATATTGTATTGTAAAGAATGGGGCCATAGCACAAACAATAACCCACCTTTTCAATGTGTGTCTTCTTGTGGTAAATAAAAACTATTAAACAAAAATCATTATGGCCGCTAGCGAAGAAAAATTCATAAATTAGCTGCACCGTTTTATAAGCCGCAGGATTCAAAGTTAAAAGATGTAGTGTGTGCGGCTCTTTATTTTTATTGTTTATTTTATTTGATTCATTATTTAAGTACAATGTTTTGTTTATTCAAACAGTGTTACTGCTCAAACTGTGTATAATGTTCCAGTAGCCAATAAATGTTACATATACCCATTAAATAAAACCTCTGCCTAGTTTTTAATGAATACTTAGACCTACAGCGCTACTGTATTATGATGTTGGTCCTCATGGTGGTACATGGGGTGCCAAGTGTCAGGTTCAAACACTGATGCTGTCATGTCTGTGTAATCATGTTTTGTTTTAGTCATGTTTTGTTTAGTTATTGGACTCTTTAGTTTCTGAGCTTTTCACTCCCTTGTCTTGTTTCCATGATTACCCATTAGTTTCACCTGTTCCACGTTTGGACTCATTGTGCACTCTTGTTTGTCACCATAGCAACCCATTAGTTTTCACCTGTCACGTCACGCACCTGTTTCACGTTTTGAGTCACGCACCTGTTTTCGTTAATCATGTCTGTAGTATTTAAGTTCATTGTTTTCAGTTTATCTTTCTGGTGACATCCCACAATTATGCTCGGCACATTTCTGACACTTGATTTCATGTCCATCGTTCATGCTGCTCCTTTTAGTCCATGCCAAGTAAGTTTTGTTTATTAATGCTATAGTCTTTTGGTTTCATAGTTTGTTCTCCGCCACTGTGCGCGCTTTTCGTTTGTGCTTTATTTTGATATATTAAATAAATCATGTATTTACATTCCCGTCTCGCCCGAGCCAACTTTCCGTTGCATTCCGGAAAAGCAAACACCCGGGACCAAGTCATGACAGATGCCATTTATTAAACAAGACAAGAAGCAAAGAAACAGAGACAGAATTCAATTTGGACTCAATATTGAGGAGAGTCGTCTGTACACTGTACCCTTGTACAGTCTCTTAGCACGCTCTGCCAAAAGATTGCACGCCTCCTTCTTTTATTTTGGACCCTCCCCGGCCACATGGCCACCTTTTGTTTCCAAAGGACAAAGGTCGCAAAAAGTTCACAGAAAAGGTCGTAAACAATTCACAGGAAAGGTCAGTTCAAAAAGAGTTCGTAAAATAGTTCAAAAAGAGTTCCATAAAATAGTTCAAAAAGAGTTCGTCTGGAAATTGGGCAGATCCTGTCATCTCTCCGCTCTGAAGTCCTTGGGTTAGAACAATATATTTCTGTTGATTACCATACATGAGAGAAAACAGGAACACCTTCATCTTGCTTTCCCCTTACACAGTGGAGTTTTACGAGCCTTACTCTTGGTAGGCCTCAAAGACAGCTTTTGTCTTTTTGCCTGGAACTCATTTCAACACAAAGTTTTTTGCGATGACTTACAATTATTCTGACACCAAGTGTTTTCTGAGTCGGTACTTGGTGAAAAATGTTTGAGAACCACTACTCTAGTTTGTTTTCTGCCAGTCCGAAGTAAATCTATTTATTTTCCTGTTCTCTTAACAGTTTGGACTCCAGCGATTCAAAACGGAGAATGTATTTAATGGGGGGAAAAAAAGGTTTGAGATCATTCATTCGGAGAAAAATCCATGACTGAAACACAGTTAACTGCTCACCCCTCCCCCAATGCTTCTATCTTGACCTCGGTTCAAACCTCCTCCCAGCGACAACTCGTCTGCCCATTAGGTCATGTGGTGTGGCGCGGACGGGGAAGAAATGCTGAGACAGGTCATAGCTGCTGGGTGGTGTGGAGCCGCCCGCACAGCGGGGCAGCGAGGGGCATCATTACGGACCATTGCGGTCAGTCACCCACCGTTTAGCACACATATCCCACCCCCACCCCCACACCCACGTTTCCTGCATGTGCGCTTCGACGCGGTGTGTGCCGAGTTATCTCTCCACCATTGCAGCTGCGGTGGATGCACACGTGTCGAACACAACTAAACAGTTTGGTTAGACACCCCCTCCAGGATTTCCCAGTCTTCACAGTCCACATTTTCAACCAATTCCGACCATAAAAACATTCCTCTTAGTTAGGATATAAACCTTTTTTTTTTTTTTTTTTGGTACAAATACCCGGTTTTCGGAAAATTCCAGGAATTCCGGAAAAAAAAATATTCTCAATTCAAAGTGCATTTATCAACAGATTCTAAAAACTCCAACACCAACACATGCATATCATCTAGGAAAATTGAGCTAGCATCTGTATTTAAAAAAATTCCATGAATTTTTTTACTGACATTTCCAAATTTCCAGGAAATCTAAAAGGACATTTTCAAAGTTCTACAACGCCCACATTTTTGCGCCATCTTTTACCCGATTTGTACCTTTCAACCATCCACACACATTACTCACCCTGGGTATTTAAGGCAAAAAAATATTTTCCATTTCCCCAAATTCAAGGTTTTCCAGGAATTTCTCCCCATTGACAGGGCAGTTTACAAACTTCTGCATATCCCACATTTCTCATCCGGTTTGAACCGTTCCATGTAAAAAAAATATACAAATTAAAATGCCTTTTTCAAAAAATTGCGGTAAAAGTTGAGATGTTTTAAGGCTGGATATAACCAAGCAGTTTGGCTAGACAGCCTCTCCAGGATTTTCCAGGACTTATTTTAGATTTAAAAATGTTTTTAAAAGTCTTCACAGTCCACATTTTTCAAAAATTTCCGACCATTCCACCATGAAAACATCCTCTTAGTTAGGACATCAAAAGTTTTGGGGTTTTTTGCACAAATTCCCGGTTTTCCAAAAATTCCAGGAATTCTGAAAAAAACTATTCTCAATTCGAAATGTTACTACGGTGACATTTATCAACGGATTCTAAAAACTCCAACACCAACACATTCATATCATCTAGGACAATTGTGCTAGCATCTGTATTAAAAAAATTCCCTGAAATTTTTTACTGAAATTTCCAGGAAATCTAAAAGGACATTTTCAAAGTTCTACAACGCCCAAATTTTTGCGCCATCTTTTACCCGATTTGTACCTTTCAACCATCCACACACATTACTAACCCTGGGTATTTAAGGCAAAAACATATTTTCCATTTCCCCAAATTCAAGGTTTTCCAGGAATTTCTCCCCATTGACAGGGCAGTTTACAAACGTCTGCATATCCCACATTTCTCATCCGGTTTGAAACGTTCCATGTAAAAAAAATATACAAATTAAAATGCCTTTTTCAAAAAATTGCGGTAAAAGTTTAGATGTTTTAAGGCTGGATATAACCAAGCAGTTTGGTTAGACAGCCTCTCCAGGATTTTCCAGGATTTATTTTAGATTTAAAAATGTTTTTAAAAGTCTTCACAGTCCACATTTGTCTAAAAATTCCGACCATTCCACCATGAAAACATCCTCTTAGTTAGGACATCAAAAGTTTTGGTTTTTTTTGCACAAATTCCCGGTTTTCCAAAAATTCCAGGAATTTTGAAAAAAACTATTCTCAATTTGAAGTGTAACTACGGCGACATTTCTCAATCGATTTGAAAAATTCCATCACCAACCCATTCATATCATCTAAGACAATTGTGCTAGCATCTGTATTAAAAAAAATCCCTGAATTTTTTGACTGAAATTTCCAAATTTCCAGGAAATCTAAAAGGACATTTTCAAAGTTCTACAACGCCCACATTTTTGCGCCATCTTTTACCAGATTTGTACGTTTCAACCATCCACACACGTTACTCACCTTGGATATTTAAGGCAAAAACATATTTTCCATTCCCACAAATTCAAGGTTTTCCAGGAATTTCTCCCCATTGACAGGGCAGTTTACAAACTTCTGCATATCCCACATTTCTCATCCGGTTTGAACCGTTCCATGTAAAAAAAATCTACAAATTAAAATACCTTTTTCAAAAAATTGCGGTTAAAGTTGAGATGTTTTAAGGCTGGATATAACCAAGCAGTTTGGTTAGACAGCCTTTCCAGGATTTTCCAGGATTTATTTTAGATTTAAAAATGTTTTTAAAAGTCTTCACAGTCCACATTTTTCAAAAATTTCCGACCATTCCACCATGAAAACATCCTCTTAGTTAGGACATAAACATTTTGTTTTGTTTTTTTTGCACAAATTCTCGGTTTTCCGAAAATTCCAGGAATTTTGAAAACAAATATTCTCAATTTGAAGTGTAAGTACGGCGACATTTCTCAACCGATTTGAAAAATTCCATCACCAACCCATTCATATCATCTAGCACAATTGTGCTAGCATCTGTATTTAAAACATTCCCTGAAATGTTTTACAGAAATTTCCAAATTTCCAGGAAATCTAAAAGGACATTTTCAAAGTTCTACAACGCCCAAATTTTTGCGACATCTTTTACCCGATTTGTACCTTTCAACCATCCACACACGTTACTCACCTTGGATATTTAAGGCAAAAACACATTTTCCATTTCCCCAAATTCACGGTTTTCCCGGAATTTCTCCCCATTGACAGGGCAGTTTACAAACTTCCGCATATCCCACATTTCTCATCCGGTTTGAACCGTTCCATGTAAAAAAAATATACAAATTAAAATGCCTTTTTCAAAAAATTGCGGTAAAAATTGAGATGTTTTAAGGCTGGATATAACCAAGAAGTTTGGTTAGACAGCCTCTCCAGGATTTTCCAGGATTTATTTTAGATTTAAAAATGTTTTTAAAAGTCTTCACAGTCCACATTTTTCAAAAATTTCCGACCATTCCACCATGAAAACATTCTCTTAGTTAGAACATTAAAAGTTTTGGGGTTTTTTTGCAAAAATTCTCAGTTTTCCGAAAATTCCAGGAATTTCGAAAACAACTATTCTCAATTTGAAGTGTAACTACGGCGACATTTCTCAATCGATTTGAAAAATTCCATCACCAACCCATTCATATCATCTAAGACAATTGTGCTAGCATCTGTATTAAAAAAAATCCCTGAAATGTTTTACTGAAATTTCCAAATTTCCAGGAAATCTAAAAGGACATTTTCAAAGTTCTACAACGCCCACATTTTTGCGCCATCTTTTACCCGATTTGTACCTTTCAACCATCAACACACATTACTCACCCTGGATATTTAAGGCAAAAACATATTTTCCATTTCCCCAAATTCACGGTTTTCCAGGAATTTCTCCCCATTGACAGGGCAGTTTACAAACTTCTGCATATCCCACATTTCTCATCCGGTTTGAACCGTTCCATGTAAAAAAAAAATACAAATTAAAATGCCTTTTTCAAAAAATTGCGGTAAAAGTTTAGATGTTTTAAGGCTGGATATAACCAAGCAGTTTGGTTAGACAGCCTTTCCAGGATTTTCCAGGACTTATTTTAGATTTAAAAATGTTTTTAAAAGTCTTCACAGTCCACATTTTTCAAAAATTTCCGACCATTCCACCATGAAAACATCCTCTTAGTTAGGACATCAAAAGTTTGGGTTTTTTTTGCACAATTTCCCGGTTTTCCGAAAATACCAGGAATTCTGAAAAAAACTATTCTCAATTCGAAATGTTACTACGGTGACATTTATCAACGGATTCTAAAAACTCCAACACCAACACATTCATATCATCTAGGACAATTGTGCTAGCATCTGTATTTAAAAAATTCCCTGAAATTTGTTACTGAAATTTCCAGGAAATCTAAAAGGACATTTTCAAAGTTCTACAACGCCCACATTTTTGCGCCATCTTTTACCCGATTTGTACCTTTCAACCATCCACACACATTACTCACCCTGGGTATTTAAGGCAAAAACATATGTTCCATTTCCCCAAATTCAAGGTTTTCCAGGGATTTCTCCCCATTGACAGGGCAGTTTACAAACTTCTGCATATCCCACATTTCTCATCCGGTTTGAACCGTTCCATGTAAAAAAAATATACAAATTAAAATGCCTTTTTCAAAAAATTGCGGTAAAAGTTGAGATGTTTTAAGGCTGGATATAACCAAGCAGTTTGGTTAGACAGCCTCTCCAGGATTTTCCAGGACTTATTTTAGATTTAAAAATGTTTTTAAAAGTCTTCACAGTCCACATTTTTCAAAAATTTCCGACCATTCCACCTTGAAAACATCCTCTTAGTTAGAACATCAAAAGTTTTGGGGTTTTTTGCACAAATTCCTGGTTTTCCGAAAATTCCAGGAATTTTGAAAAAAAACTATTCTCAATTTGAAGTGTAACTACGGCGACATTTCTCAATCGATTTGAAAAATTCCATCACCAACCCATTCATATCATCTAAGACAATTGTGCTAGCATCTGTATTAAAAAAAATTCCTGAATTTTTTTATTGAAATTTCCAAATTTCCAGGAAATCTAAAAGGACATTTTCAAAGTTCTACAATGCCCAAATTTTTGCGCCATCTTTTACCTAATTTGCACCTTTCAAACATCAACACACATTACTCACCCTGGATATTTAAGGCAAAAACATATTTTCCATTTCCCCAAATTCAAGGTTTTCCAGGAAATTCTCCCCATTGACAGGGCAGTTTAAAACTTCTGCATATCCCACATTTCTCATCCGGTTTGAACCGTTCCATGTGAAAAAAATATACAAATTAAAATGCCTTTTTCAAAAAATTGCGGTAAAAGTTGAGATGTGTTAAGGCTGGATATAACCAAGCAGTTTGGTTAGACAGCCTCTCCAGGATTTTCCAGGATTTATTTTAGATTTAAAAATGTTTTTAAAAGTCTTCACAGTCCACATTTTTAAAAAAAATTCCGACCATTCCACCATGAAAAAATCCTCTTAGCTAGGACATCAAAAGTTTTGGGGTTTTTTTGCACAATTTCCCGGTTTTCCGAAAATACCAGGAATTCTGAAAAAAACTATTCTCAATTCGAAATGTTACTACGGTGACATTTATCAACGGATTCTAAAAACTCCAACACCAACACATTCATATCATCTAGGACAATTGTGCTAGCATCTGTATTTAAAAAATTCCCTGAAATTTTTTACTGAAATTTCCAGGAAATCTAAAAGGACATTTTCAAAGTTCTACAACGCCCACATTTTTGCGCCATCTTTTACCCGATATGTACCTTTCAACCATCCACACACATTACTCACCCTAGATATTTAAGGCAAAAACATATTTTCCATTTCCCCAAATTCACGGTTTTCCAGGAATTTCTCCCCATTGACAGGGCAGTTTACAAACTTCTGCATATCCCACATTTTTCATCCGGTTTGAACCGTTCCATGTAAAAAAAATATACAAATTAAAATGCCTTTTTCAAAAAATTGCGGTAAAAGTTGAGATGTGTTAAGGCTGGATATAACCAAGCAGTTTGGTTAGACAGCCTCTCCAGGATTTTCCAGGATTTATTTTAGATTTAAAAATGTTTTTAAAAGTCTTCACAGTCCACAATTTTCAAAAAATTCCGACCATTCCACCATGAAAACATTCTCTTAGTTAGGATATCAACAGTTTTGGGTTTTTTTTGCACAAATTCCCGGTTTTCCGAACATTCCAGGAATTTCGAAAAAAAACTATTCTCAATTCGAAGTGTAACTACGGCGACATTTCTCAACCGATTTGAAAAATTCCATCACCAACCCATTTATATCA